>NW_019396128.1:208224-293541 GCF_000591075.1 Eurytemora carolleeae | reverse complement strand
TATATATAGTATATATAGTATATTATTATATATCTAGTATATCTAGTATATTATTATATATATAGAAATATAGTTCTATTCTTTCCGGCAATTTTCTTGCCTTGTCACGTGAAAATAACATGAGTTCACACAATTTTTCAAAGAATGACATGAAATTATTTTTTCTTTCGTCGCGGTCTTATATTTGATTATAAGTATTTGAGGGGGTCTTTGAAATCAGTTTCTATGGAATAAAAAAAACAGCCAACCAAAGACGGTAGAATAGTAGTAGATAGGGCAATAGGAATTTATCCGAATAGTGTGTACACTCTGTACACTTTTATATGACGTCATTGGCTGCAGTATTAATTGTTTTAAATTCAAACAATCAACATTAAAACTTTAGTTTTCAAATAAATTAAAAATTGTGGAAAAATAGCGACACGGTTATAAACTTCTAAATTTGTTTTAATCAGTGATAGGATAGGATGCTCTCCTGCTAAAATAAAGCTAAAATTATGATTTTGTTATGCATCTCATTTGTATGAAAATAGCAAATGTTTTAAAATAAAATTTGCTAGATGTATAGTTTTGAAATAGTCTAAAGCAGAATTTTAGGCCAGTAATGGGAGCAAGGCCCGAAAAAGCCAAATTATTTTTAACCAATTACATTACAATCTGTTTTAAGATAAAGTTTATCTAAAAAGATAATAATGCATTTTTAACGGCAAATTATGTAAAAAACGAAAGTTTTTGGTGATGGAAATTCCTAAAAAGTTTTAAAGTCTTTTTAAATTATAGAAAAGACGACATTCTATGGCTTCTTATTGAACCCAATTGAGGCGTCTGGTTTGCGTATAAACCCAATGCTTACTCTTCATATTACACATAGCTCTTTGCAGCCGACCATGTTGTTTGTTATATTTTATTTTATAAACTGTTCAAGCATGAAAGTGATCTTGTTAAACCTGTCTCTTTGTCTGGCCCGAAGAATGACGAAGGTGTTTTCTTAAATTATTTACATTTGTAAATATGTTCCCCTGAAATTGGGGCCTCTTGAGTCTCTAGTCTCCTGTATTCAATGACAACCATCTTTATTTTTGTAAGGATGATGAATTCAAATATCCAAAAATAATACTTCAAAATTTTTCTGAAAAAGGCGTCATATCTTTATACAGTTTGCAGTTTGTCTTTTTGTCTGTTTGTATTATATAAACGTCAAAACTGCTGAACTATATTACTATTTACTATTTTCCTTTTTCTAGCCGCTCTGTTCAGCTCAGAATTTATCTTATCATGTCCCAAAATACATTTTTAGTTTGATTGAACAAACTCGAAAATCTTCAATATAATATAACAAGACATTCATATATATGTTGCCTATTTTCGGCCAAACGGCTGGACCGAATGGGCTGACATTTTTTGTGGACACTGCAGATGGGTGGCCTGGGGGTTTCTACGGCAAAAAAAAAATTAAATTCTTGAAAATCCGCGAATTGTTTTTCAAAAATCCGCAAAATTTGTTTCTTCTTTGTTTTAAAATGTAAACAAAAAGAACATGTTCACAATTTAAATAGAAGATGGGCGCGAAGCGCCTTTAATTTCTAGTATTGAATAAACCAACTTTGTTATTATGCCTGATTCACATCAGTGGTCTCTAAGTCTTTATCTGAACATCTATAGGAATAATATCGCCCTTATTCAATTTAAAAAAGTATTTAATTTTGTAATTAGCATTCTTAGTATTAGCTTCGTAAAATACTCCAGTCACTTTTAGTTTTATAGAGAAATTAAATTAGAAATTATATTTTTTTATAAATCAATTAGATCAAGGTTTTCAGAGCTTTGATTTTATGCAGTATAGATTAAAGATAGCTTGTCTTGCTAATATCATCATGATAGCTATACCTAAACATGTTTTAGATCTCTGATACCAGCTGGAGTGAGTAGTATAGAGATAGCTTTTCTAACTTTTATGATATCATCATATGATAGCTATACGTAAACATGATTTAGATCTCGATACCAGCTGGAGTAGAAGTGAGTAGTATAGAGATAGCTTTTCTATCTAATATCATTATATGATAGCTACACCTAAACATATTTTAGATCTTTGATACCAGCTGGAGTAGAAGTGAGTAGTATAGAGATAGCTTTTCTATCTAATATCATCATATGATAGCTATACCTAAACATATTTTAGATCTCTGATACCAGCTGGAGTAGAAGTGAGCAGTATAGAGATAGCGTGTCGGGCTGATATCATCATAATAGCCATACCTAAAGGATTCTATCACACCATCCCAGCACACCTTCTAACAGACAAGATTCTAGTAGATGTCAGTAACAGAACTGCAATACGGAATCCTGAACCTATGTAAGTATCAGAACCCCCACCCCCCTTTACCCTCCAGTAAAAAAGTGTGTTTATTTAGAAAATTGGAAATTCCATGATGTCTTCAATTTAAGATTAAATATCATGAGTTATGTAAGAAAAAATAAAATAAACTTTTTTGAGCAATAAAAACGGTAATTGTCTAAATATATTGAATATGAGTGCTGCGTAAATTAAAGGCGAATTTTAATACTTTTTTGATCTAAAAGAAACGGGTTGCGAAGATATAGAGATAAAAATCATCAGTTTGCAGCAAAAACTCAGTTCCTTTTCCCAAAACCTGTTCTGATTTTTGTTGGTATTTAAACTTTTTCCTTAGACCTGTTCTTTTCAAAAGTTCAGGCTTAAGATGATAATTATTTTAAATATGTATTGGTTTAAAAAAAGGATTTAAATGCTTGTTAATACTGGAATAATTAATGGGACTGTCTGATTAATTTCCAATGACCCTAGCTGCATTAAATAGTTATTTGCTTGTATTATAAACATTTATCAGAGTTGGCATTAATAAAATATCGTTTTTATAAAACTATTGTGTAATTTATCATTCTTACTTACTTCATAGTGAATTTGATAATAAACGTGCTATAAAGTAATAATCATGCTATAAATTTAAATTAGCAGTACTTTATACGTGTGCTATAAAGTTTTGATTGGTTCCCGGATTTTTTCCAAAAAATTTAGGATATTTCCGAAGTATTTTTTACAAACGTTTCATAAAATTACCTATAACACTATTATTTTGGTACGACGTGCTATAAAGTTTTTGTACTTAAATTTTCTCTATATCTCGAAGGTTCTCGCATTTTAAGATTATATTTTGTCCCTCGCTAAAGCTCGGGACAAAATTAAATCTGAAAAGGCTTAAACATTATTGATAAAGTAAAAATTTCTGTCCAAAAACTTTTTGACACTGCGAACCAAAATAAACAGTGTTATAAGTAGTTATTTAAAACTTAAACAGAGATTATTTGTCAATGTCCTTCCATGCTTATGCTAAAACTCATTTAGGTAGAACCAAACAGATTCTAGTACAATAGATGGCAACGTAGAATTTGTAAACTCTCAGTACAGCTGTTTTCTGACGTCACAAGAGTCAATTCAGTTTTTGTGTCTGACAAAATTGTCAATAACAGTGATAATTTTAGAATAAAGTGCTTATCTTACAGTAAAATAAGTGCATTTTTACTTTATTTTCTGTTTGTACACTTTTATTTAATCTTGGAAAACATGTCAACTAATGGGAGAAAATTTCGTTTTCCTTGTTATATTTGACACTTGTGACGTCGTGTATAATTGGTCCATTTCTCTGTTGCCACCTATTGAACTTGATGATCTATTTAGTTAAAACAACCGCAATGAAAACTAATCAATTTAAAGCGAGAAAAATACGGACATTTTTAATCAGATAAATGTTTAAGGGTTTTGAATCGGACAGATTCACTTAAATAACACAAACAGTCCCTTTAACAAGGCCCCAGCATGAAATGACAAAATTATTTTTTAAAATACTGGTTTTGTCAATTCTGTAAAATGTTTTTTTAAATAACTTAAAATTCTAGAAATAAGACAAATTTTATATAGTTTCTATAGAATCACTTACTTGAAAAATACTTTTTTATTAATCCTTTTCAAAATTCCTAGTTTTCTGCAATTCTATGAAAAGTATCCATAGTTTATTCTTGATTTAAAATAACTTACTTCTAATCTATTAAAATATCTTAGGTTTTAAATTTTTTGAAAGGAATTGAGTTTTCGTCACAAACTCAAATTTTCTAATCCCTAAATATTTGCAACCTGATGGTAAACATCTTTGCTATTAAAACTTAGATTATTTGATCCAACATAATTAATAGTTTGAAATATGTAATGTCTACGACTTTAGATTGCAAAGATATTGGTTTC
Source organism: Eurytemora carolleeae (assembly GCF_000591075.1). Classification (NCBI taxonomy): domain Eukaryota; kingdom Metazoa; phylum Arthropoda; class Copepoda; order Calanoida; family Temoridae; genus Eurytemora; species Eurytemora carolleeae. Next base: position 289,262 of record NW_019396128.1, on the reverse strand, counting down.
AGAAAAGTGTGTGGCAAAAACTCAATTCCTTTGAATTTTTTTTTATTAAATCCTTTTATTTTTTGCTAACCTTTGAAAATATTATTGCAGTTGTAAAGAAATATTTTTAGTTGTTTGTTATTAATCCTTTCTAACATCCCTGATTTTTATCAATCCTTTCTAATGTCTTTGATTGTTATCAATCCTTTCTAATATTCTTGATTTTTATCAATCTTTCTAATATCCTTGACTGTTATGGATCCTATGTAACATTCTTGATAGTTATTAATCCTTTCTAATAGCCTTGATTGTTACCAATCCTTTCTAATATCCTTGAATGTTACCAATCCTTTCTAGTATCCTTGATTGTTATCAATCCTTTCTAATATCCTTGATTGTTATCAATCCTTTCTAATAACCTTGATTGTTATCAATTCTTTCTAATATCCTTGATTGTTATCAATCCTTTCTAGTATCCTTGTTTTTTATCAATCCTTTCTAATATCCTTGGTTGTTATCAATCCTTTCTAATATCCTTGATTGTTATCAATCCTTTCTAATATCTTTGATTATTATCAATTCTTTATAATATCCTTGATTGTTATCAATCCTTTCTAATATCCTTGATTGTTATCAATCATTTCTAATATCCTTGATTGTTATCAATCCTTTCTAATATCCTTGGTTTTTATCAATCCTTTCTAATATCCTTGACTTTTATCAATCCTTTATAATATCCTTGATTTCAGATCCCAAGCTGAGTACTTGTCAAGCTTGTTCCCTAACTCCAATGTGGTGAAAGGATTTAATGTTCTGTCCGCGTATGCTCTTGAGTCCGGGGGTATCCAAGGGAGTAAACAGGTAAATTAATTTTTAAGTATTTAAAGGAACTGTATACTTTATTTAACATGATTCTTCATGATCATTCATGAGAGACCTTGGCTCTTAACATTGACATGCATAGCGATGGGAAAGTTCCAAAATTTTAAAACGGTATTCAGTAAAAGTTTTTTTATTAAACCACTCAAAATTTACATAAGAGAAAAACTTAACAAAAAAACGATTGTTTTTTCAATAACTCTTCTCCTAGGGTCAAACTTTGGCATAGTGAAATGAAATCGACTGTTTATAGTTAACAATTGAAAGATGTGCCCACTGATCAACTCGCGTTTTTTTAAAAATTTAAATCTAAAATTTTTTTTGATCTATCAGTCAAAAATTTATATAATTATTTATGACCTTTTATGATCTTGGAATGCTTTTTCTTCAGGTTTACATCGCTGGTGATTCAGCTGAGTCTAAAGAGAAGGTTTCAGATCTGGTTCGAGGAGCAGGGTTTGTTCCCGTAGATCTAGGAGCTCTCACTGCAGCTAGAACAATAGAAGATATTCCTGTTTCCGTGTTCCCAGCATGGAAAGTTCCTTTCATCCTCAACATTATTCTCTTTGTGTTCCTATACGCTTTATCATTCGCTAAATTCCAGGTATTCAAGTTTATAGAGTTGAGATAATAACCAAAACAATGAAAGGAATTGAGTTTTTTGTTACAGACTCAAATTTTCTATATCTATGCAACATGATAATGTAAACCTTTTATATTTATCATTTGTACTAGTAGAATTCATAGTTTGAAATATCAAAGGTCTACAGCATTGTGTTCTGAAGATATAGGGATTAGAAAATCAGAGTTTGTGGCAAAGATTCAATTCCTTTATATCTGATTAAGGAATTAAGTATTTGTTACAAACTCAAATTCTCAAATCCCTGATGGCATATAAATCTTTGATATTTTAAACTTAGATTATTTGATAACGGAGTTCATGTTCATGTTAGCATGCTTTAAGACTGTAAATAAATATGGGTTTTTCAGGTACTTAAATAAAGTCCTTCTGTGGTTTCCAAATTTTCTGAATGTCCAGAGCTGAGAACTTTTGAATGGTGGATATCAAGATTAATGCTTTATCCACTCTTTTTCTTAATCTCCAGATTAAATAATGCTTGTTCTCCTCTTGTTATTAATCTCCAGATTTTTTTAACCAATCTGTATTAAGGATATCACATTCTAAAGTTTTCAGTTCAGGTTGGTTTTTGTATACAATGAAATGTTGAATATGTAGATGCTTTTTAGACTAAAATTTTAAAATATAGGGATTGTTTAGATGTCGTCTTTATATTCAACAGTTTTATTTTTGTAATCTATATTGTATACTAGAGTGAGAACACCAGCGTTTTCCCGCGCTTGGTAGTAAATCACAATTTTAGCTATTTTTTCCTTTAAAAGTGCAGGACCCAATAAACTTAGAATTAAGGGTGGGAGAATTTGGCAGTTTTTTGATAAAAATGGACAGATCCTTTCACCATGTGTCTTAAAAGTTTCTATAATAAAATGCAAAACAAAAATGTAATTTTTTTTCTCAGTTACAAATTCATGCAGCGCAATCACGTTTTTCTTAAAAGTTATTTTTTCAAAATATGTCGATATGGTTACTAAATACCAACAAATCCGTCTTGAAGCACTAAATTCCAAAATGTTAAATCATAAAAATCGGTTAAAAATTGAATAAGTTATAGGCAAAAATAAAAGTTTTTTGGTCCTAAATCCACGAACTTTTTTGTTTTGTTGTACACAAAGAGAACGGGTTCACAATTAAAATAGGAGATGTCCGCGAAGCGCCCTAAAAGCCTGGTTCAATATTTTCAATATATAGAACAGTATAGAAATTGATTGTTTACATGTAATTAAATTTTTGTCATGTTGTTGTTAAAAGTTTAAAGCTTATCAAATCTTAACAAAATCTACTATAATGGAAATTAACTTAATTAAAAGAAATGACTTAGTGTTTTTATTCTAAAGCTGACAGCATGGTCTCCCGAAACGGAAATTCTTTAAACATTGCATAACAAGATTGTAAAAATAGCGGCCATCTTCTTTATTTTTCCAAACCAAACATCGGAAACACAAAACAAAATGGCGAATTTCTTAAATTTCTTTCCAGATTTGCTGGCCTCTTACTTGGAGTGAAACGTTTCTGTGGGAGTTATGGAATCATATTCCGATGGATAATATGAATAAAACACTGGCTGTTCACGCGCTGGTCAGCCTAGCACTCTGCTATCTACCTGGAGTCATTGCTGCCTGGGTTCAGATCTTCAGAGGGACAAAATACTCAAGGTTTGGTTTACAAAATATAATAAAATGAGAACCAGAAAACTGTGAAATATGGAAACGTCATTAAAGCTATACTTAAGTGTATATTTGATGTTGTAACAAAGGAGATAGTTTAAATACCAACTTACAGTCGTCTTCGTTTATATCTATAGAATAAAGACAACTTTAAATTTTGATTTTGATTTCTACCAAGCTTTCAAACAGCATGGATACACATAAACATGGAAAGAAAGAAAAGCTGTCAATTAACAGCTTAGCTCTTCCTATCTAAAATCTTCTTATTCTAGAGTTTTCTGGTTCTCACTGTAGCAAAATATTAAGCCACGTTGCGTCATAAAAAGACAGAATAACACGTGTATATAGAATTTAATTTTTAAAAGAATACTATATTTTTATACGCATAGAGGAAAAAACTGTATAAGGGTTCAAATCAAAAATTGTGTTTTGCAGTCAGAAAAAAATGAAAAGTTTGCTAAAGGAATTGAGTCTGCCATTTTCTAATCCCTATCTCTTTGCTTCCCAATAGACGTAGACCAGAGATATTTCAAACTTTGAATTAAGTTGGATCGAATAATTTCACTTGCAAAGATAGGGATTAGAAAACTTGAGTTTGTGGCAAAGACTCAATGCATTTGTAGCTAAAAATTGCCACATAGAATTTGTTGTACATTTTTGTAAAATTGTTAAAAATCAAAAATCTAAATAAATTTATTGTTTTAATTTCAGATTTCCGAACTGGTTGGATAAATGGTTAAAGATGAGAAAACAGCTTGGACTCCTCATGCTTTTTGCTGCAGCTATTCATGTTAGTGTCAAATACGTTTATAAAATTTAAACCTTCTGTTCAAGGATGACGGAGATATTCTTATTTTTCTGGCTGAAATCCAGGAAACATGAGGTGACATAGTGTTTAGACAATTCCCAGCACTCTTTTTTCAGCTAGAATACCTCCGATATCCTAATCACACAAACCTTATTAATCGAATATTACTCTAGTAGTCAATTGAAATTTAAAGGATTTGATTGATTGATAAACTAATTATAATAGATTCTATACCGTTTTTTATTTTTCGGGAACACTTCCTTTAAACCCTGATATTCTAGGCCTGTATATCGGTAGCTATAATGTCCCCACAGTATCAAGGAGTGGTATATGGAGAACCAGAGGAAGCATTTATCCCTCTCATGAAGGGTGAGGGGTGGGGACCCAAGACCCTTTCTTTAAATAACACTGTTAAAATCTACGGAACAGAGAAGATGGACTGGAGAGGAGAATGTTTTCTTATAACAGGTCATTCACATTTGTAATTTTTTTATATTAGAGTAATAATTTGCTTACCAACCAGATTATATCTCTTTATATACAGGGTTACCCATAACAGATGAGACGACTGTAGGGAATTTATACTGTTTCTTTATATTCATGATTGCCTGCAACTATAAACTTTTTGCTTTCTTTGCCAAATCACTAAATCAGCTATTTAAAAGTCACATTCAAAGCAGAAAACTTAATTTAAACTTGAAATTGTCATATTTGAAGAGTTTCCAGTAAAACTATTTGCTTTCTAACGTACACAAAATACGCGTACATTTGTAACGTACATCAAATACACGTACATTTGTAACGTATATCAAATACACGAACATTTGTAACGTACACTAAATACGCGTACATTTGTAACTTACATCAAATACACGTACATTTGTAACGTATATCAAATACACGTACATTTGTAACGTATATCAAATACACGAACATTTGTAACGTACACAAAATACGCGTACATTTGTAACTTACATCAAATACACGTACATTTGTAACGTACATTAAATACACGTACATTTGTAACATACATCAGATACACGTACATTTGTAACGTACATCAAATAAACGTAAATTTGTAACTTACATCAAATACACGTACATTTGTAACGTACATCAAATACACGTACATTTGTAACGTACATCAGATACACATACATTTGTAACGTAAATCAAATACATGTAAATTTGTAACTTACATTAAATACACGTACATTTGTAACGTACATCAAATACACGTTCATTTGTAACGTACATCAAATACACTTACATTTGTAACGTACATCAAATACACGAAGATTTGTAACGTACATCAAATACATTTACATTTGTAACGTACACAAAATACGCGTACATTTGTAACTTACATCAAATACACGTACATTTGTAACTTACATCAAATACACGTACATTTGTAACGTACAACGAATACACGTACATTTGTAACGTACATCAAATCCACTTACATTTGAAACGTACATTAAATACTCGTAGATTTGTAACGTACATCAAATACACGCACATTTGTAACGTACGTCAAATACACGTAGATTTGTAACGTACATTAAATATATGTACATTTGTAACGTACATCAAATACACGTACATTTGTAACGTACATCAAATACACGTACATTTGTAACGTACATCAGATAAACGTACATTTGTAACGTGCATTAAATACACGAACATTTGTAACGTACATCAAATACACGAACATTTGTAACGTACATCAAATACACGTAGATTTGTAACGTACATCAAATACACTTACATTTGTAACGTTTATCAAATACACGTACATTTGTAACGTACATCAAATACACGTACATTTGTAACGTACATTAAATACACGTATATTTGTAACGTACATCAAATACAATCGCTATAATTGCTTAAATATTATGAATTCGAAATCATCGATATCTTTTTGTAATCAGGAGTTTTTGGGTTTGGTTTGGTTGTTATCCTCGGGATATCTTCTCTTCCTTCTGTTACACAAACCTTGTCTTGGAAGGAGTTTCAGTGGATTCAATCCGGTCTAGGTGAGTTTTCAGGGGTTTAAGGAGTTTCAATCCGGACTAGGTCAGTTTTCAAGGGGTTTTGGAGATTCAATCCGGATTAGGTATTTGCAGGGGTTTTTGGAGATTTAATCTGGACTAGGTCAGTTTTCAAGGGTCGTTTAGAGATTCAATCCGGACTAGATAAGTTTTCAGGGGTTTTAGGAAAGTCAATCCGGACTAAGTGAGTTTTCAAGGGTTCTAGGAGATTAAATCTGGACTAGGACAGTTTTCAATGGTTTTTGGAGATTCAATCCGAACTAGGTGAATTTTTAGGGGTTTTAGAAGATTCGATCTGGTCTTTGTGAGTTTTCATGGGTTTTAGGAGATTTAATCCGGACTAGGTTAGTTTTCATGGGTTTTAGGAGATTCAATCCGGACTAGGTGAGTTTTCAGGGGTTTTAGAAGATTCAATCTGGTCTTAGTGAGTTTTCATGGGTTTCAGGAGATTTAATCCGAACTAAGTGAGTTTTCAGGGGTTTTAGGAGATTCCATCTGGTCTATGTGATTTTTTAGGAGATTTAGGATATTCAATCTGGAACAGGTGCGTTTTTAGGGGGGTTTTAGATTTATTTCAAAGTAGACTAGGGGTGCTTTAAGAGGTTTCAGGAATTTTAGTCTGAACTTCAGCTAAGCCTCGTTTTTTTTCAAGAAGTTTAGGAGATTCAATCTGGATTATGCTAGTTTTCAGGGTTCAAGGAGATTTAATCCGGATTAGGTGAGTTTTCAGGAGTTTTAGGAGATTCAATCCGGTCTATTGGTCAATTATAAAGGGTTTTAGGAGACTTAATTCAGTCTAGGTGAGTTATCAGGAGATTATTTCCGGTCTAAGTGAGTTTTCAGGGGTTTTATGAGATTAAATCCGGATTAATTAAGTTAGTTTTCAGGAGATTTAGATGACTTAATCCGCACTTTAGGTTAGTTTTCAGGGGGAGAAGATTTAATCCTGATTAGGTAAGCTTTCACGTGTTTTTTCAAAGATTTAATCTCGTTTTAAGAAGTAACAGCTGAGATTGCATTTATGCGCTGTGATTCTAATTAGGGGCTTTTTGGAAAAAAGATATTCATTAGCCATGAAAATATACAAGCCTGTGTCAATATTTGAAAAAAAGGTAGTTTTCTCATAATAAATCATAGATTCGTAATGATAAATGATTAATTAAAACATTTTCAAGGTTGGACTTCATTACTGTTTCTGTGCGCGCATGACATGTTCTACGGCTGGCCGTACATAAACGGACCGAGTTGCGGCATTCCTTCCTCCTTTCAGGTAAATGTCGTCTTTGATTTGAAAATCAGTTTAAATGTCGAGACTTTAATTTGTAAATCAGATTAGACTGCAAATCTTTCAAAGTAATGACATTTTATGAATTTTGATAATCTATTACCTAAAAACCTTTAAATTAAGATATTATACTATTTAAAATTATATTATATTATTTTTAGTATGCGCTCTATATTCCTGGATTAACAATACTTCTGAAGATTCCTCTCGTCCTCCCACCTCTCAGCTACTACCTGGATAAAATTAGAGCAGGATACGTCCGAGGTTCTAAATCAGTTTCTCCAAGTCAAGCTTAATCTTGGTATAGATATGTCCGAAGTTCTAGTTCAGCTCCATCAGACTCTAAGTTAACCCCAAAGTAAATCGAGCTGGATTGGTCCAAAGTTCTGATTCTCCAGGTCTGGCTTAAGTCAGGAGTAAATCAGAGCTCAAGATATGTCTAAGGTTTAGGTTTTCAACGTGTCGCTTAAAGCTGGAGAAAATCAGAGCTAAATTGAATTCTTCAGGTCAAGCAATTACAAGTTATAACTGGAGAAAATGAGAACTGGTTCCGTCTGAAATTCTTGTGATCCAAGTCCAACCTAAACCTGTAGTTTATATCAGAACTTATATCAGAATGTTTCAGTTTCTTTAAACAATTCGTTCCAGCAAGTTAAACTCAGTGAAGGGGTGAAGCGCTCCTGTTATAATAAAATTAATAAAAAAAATTTAGCAAAATCCGTCCAAGATCATATTTCTCCAGCATACCAATTCTAACTAAGTTCTTTCTTTCTTTATACGGGTTTCATCAGACACCAATTCAACGCCAACAAAGTATTTTCAAAATGTCGTCTTTTTTCAACTTAAATTTTAAGATATTCCAACCCCCTCCCGTAGATAAAAAAAACAGGGTTACCCATAAAAGATTCGACTTATGTGGGCGACTGCACTGTGAGACTTAAAAATCGTCTCATGATCTTTGAGATAATTTGCAGCACTCATTCCGAAACCAATTTTAAAAATAGAATTCTTGAATTAAATCACAAAAAACCAGCTCAGTCTGTACAAGTTGCAGTTTTGGTTTTATATTAAAGGGACTGTAAAGGAAAAATGAAAGGGGGTATAGGTCGAAAGCTGAGGTATATTAAATCTGAATGAAATCTCCGGTAATATCACATTTTGGAAATGGCAGGAGTACAAGGGCGTATACAGGGGGGGGGGCAGGGGGGGCAGTGCCCCCCCCCTAGACTTGTAAAGGGGGGGGCGTAGCCCCCCCCTAGAATTCTGCAAGCCTTACACACTTTTCAAATCTTAACTGAAGAGTGAAGAACACAAAAAAAATAAGTTTGCTTTTCATGATTATTATAAAAAATCAAAATTTTAAAATATATATAATTACAGTGCAGTGCTCATGCTGTAACCAAGTTAACCTCACCAACCTAACCTAATTTTAACTTTTAAGTTCACAGAGTACACAGAGTTTAGTTGGGTTCAGAGAACACACAGTCTGCATACATTTGTACAGCTCACACACTTTACATTATATGCTAGTCTTGTTTAGTAGTGATGTGATGTGAGTCTGTTAAAAGTTGCCGTTGTGACTGGTATCTGTGAATTGCTGACTAATAATTATCATGAAGCAAATACTGTTATTTATAAGCCTTGAGTTATCATTCATTCTTGGTTGCAGCAATTGTACTCCTACTTTTTTTCACAACAGAAACTTTTACAAGTCATAATTATTTTCTGGACCTTTGTACTTCTTTTCATCTCATAGAATTTAAGTTTAAGTTAAGTTTTTATTTTCAAAAATGTCTTTTACTATCTCTAGTTTAAATACTAAATATACCTATAAAAGTATAATAAAATGTCGATTTTTTAGAAACAATGCTTAGAAGGTAATTATTTGGACTGTATGTGTGCCTTTTAAGTATCTTATACTTATGCCTGATATCCAAGAAGCCAAGTGTTATGAATTTACAGTTCGAATTTTGCCCCCCCCTAGGAGCTCCTAGGGGGGGGCAAAAAAATTTTTTGCGCTTCGCGCAAATCTTGCCCCCCCCTACATTTATTTCTGTATACGCCCTTGGCAGGAGAAGGGGAATATTGGAATTATTGTATAAAAGATATGAATAAAACAACAGTAGGTTCCAGGTTGACGAATTTATCCGCAACTATTTTCATAGATCAAAGACGACTTTCAAGTTTTGTTCCGTGGGACACCCTGTATATAAAGGGAAACATGACAGTTGGTGAATGTTTAGAATGTTTAGAATGTCTTCTTCCATAATTTGTTAAGTTGATACCAAAGACAATAATAGAAATATTATATGGGAGTCATGTTGTAGTAAAATTGATAAACTGCAAAAATCCTTTAATTGAAAAGTGGGGGATCCTCGTCCTCTTATATCAAGCACAGTCCCTTTACTAAAATGAGCTCAAAGGAAAAGCTAGCCAGAAAATATCTCAACTCGGGTAAACTCAAACTACTTCAGTAGTGAACAAAACTCAGTTAAGTCCCAGAATGGGGATTGCCTCAAACTCTAATCTTCCAAATCCAACTCGAAACTACAAGACCTCAGAGTCTATAGACAGCAACTCCCTTTCTACTACAATCTATTCTCTTATCTTCAGTTCAATATTTAGAGTCTATGAATAGCTGATCACTACTAGGTTCACTACCAACAAGCTAGGAATATAGATGGTACTATACTGTTTATTTAGTCAAAGTATACAGTTTAAATACAGGTTAGCCCTGTTATAGACTACAAACTATGATAAAGTAGATTTTGTTTTATTACACGAAGAAAAGATTATAGAAGCATCAAGCAGTAGTAAATATTATTGTGAAGAAATATATCCCTGGAACAAGTAGGAAATAAGCTGGTAAAGTCAAGTTTTAAAACCCGTACTCAATAATTGTCTGCAGGTCCTGGGTTGGAATCCACCCCACACAACTGGTTGAATTCAAGGTCTAGGCTAAGACTTCCCGGTATACACCCAAATCCTTACATCCCCCTCAAGTTTTTTTATTTTGACTCCCCTCCCAAAATATAAAACTTCCCCTGAGGAAAAAGAAAATCCCCATGTTAAAGAAATCTGCGTCCTGATGGTGCTTGGAAAGATACGGTGGGAGCTGGAGTAGGTAAAAGAGGGGCGGATGTCTCCGCCTTCGGGTCCGCCTTTGGAACTTGCAACGGAAGTTCTTCCGCTCGATGTCGTCTTCTCTTCATCTTCTGCAGCGTCTCATTGGCTCCACAACAAGTAGTCAAAACTATGGCTAGGGCCATAGCAGGTCCTCCTTGTAGATACGCCATCACCATGACGGACACGTGGACAATCATCCGAACTGCCATAATCACTAGGACTAAGGCCGCGAGATAATCCCCATACTCTCTTATCGCCTTATCTACTCGTGAGAAGATATTTAGTTCCTCATAACTCCTTGTTAAGCCGGTCAGGTCATACCTTGTTATGGAGTCACTGACTCCCGCTGCACAGGAATCGGTTTCCACACAACTCCCTATGGTAACTGACTTCAACAAAGCCTTGTGGTAGGAAGGGTACTCCAACATCTGTTCCCATTCTCTCTGTTCGGCTTCAGTATATGGGCCGCTAACAGACATGTCCAGATGGTCCACCGCGTTATCTTCCTCCAGTGTGAGCTGTTCCGGAGCTGCTACTGGTACCAGTGCCGGTGTAACAGCTACCCAAGTGGTATTAGATACCTGAATAGTTAGTGGGAACTTACTGGAGCAGGGCAACTGAGTAGCGTGCTGGGTACGAAGTCTGGTAGCAGGATCTACCCACACTTGCCCATTCTGATCGATCGGTATCTTGTCATAACAGGCGGACAGTTCTGCAATCGCTCCCCGTTTCTGTACGCAAGACAATACAAACAGCACATCTCCTCTCCTGTAGGCATACTGCCCGTTAGGTAACCTCTGCGGAATCTCTTCAGACCCGGTCACCTGTTGCTGGCATATTGTAGTTGTTAACATCTCCTGAACCGACTGCATCCGCCTTTCTAGCTTGTAGGCGAGGTAATCTTCTCTCACTCGTTCCTGAATAGTTACATGGAGATCTGCTGGATGCAAAGTCCCCCAACTAACCACATCTACCAACTCCGCCGCAAACAGTTCTGGATAATTGGTGGATAATAGCTTCACGCTGCCGCACTCCTGTGGCGCCATCGTTACTCCAGTAACGTTGAGCAGAATGGCCTTCTTCTCATCTACCAGGTAAGAGCCCATCACCCGTGTGCCCGTGAATACTTGTATCTTTTCGAATGAACAGGTAGGAGTGTAACTATATATGAACGTCCCGTCTCCCGTCTCACAACCTCCTGAATTCAGCTTGCATGGAAGTTCCACATGATCACTCTTACTCTCCACCAACTGGCCCAGGGCCACAAACTCCTCAGACTCCACCAGAATAGAATACTCCACCAGTTCCATCAAGTCGTCTACCAACCCATTGCCGGTGTGCATTTGTTCTCCCCTGCATCCGACCCTGTCGTCCGCCACCTTGAGTTCTCCTGCTGCTGCAATTTGAACGTAAGTAGTCTGGTCGATCAAGATGTCGAATATCTGGTTGCTACCTGGTGGTCGAAACTGCCTCTGGGTACTCATCAGCCTACACCATTCGGTTGAAACCAACACATCATGCTGTATCGTGGGTACCTTGGCCACCTTTTGATGAGAAAAAGCCCCACAGAAGTATCTGAACCTGCTCTCCTTGATTTTGCACTTATATCCTTGTAGCCTAGTTACTGTCCTGGGTTGCTGAGCTAGGTTGTTCCATATTGCCGTGGCAAACGTTAACACCCACTCTCCGAATCTTAGCTGGATTTACACAATCCGTGTAATCCAACATGAACGCACTAACTGCCTGTACTGCCAAACCCATGTACACCACGTACTGAGTTAGGTAATTCATCTTGTCGGCTACTTCCTGCTATCTCCTCACCCTCCATGTCGGCATCCACGGTGTCCTTCAACACGGTCCTGGAGCTGGCCTGATACTTCTTCAGGCGTGTCACATGTACCCTCAAGGTTTTCCCTTCTGTGCCGGAAGGACAGATATCAACTAAAACCTCAGCTATGCGCCGGACCACCTTGAAAGGCCCACGCCAAGCATTCACCAACTTGTCTGGTTTCCCTGGTACCGGTCTGGGGCTGCAATACCAGACTAAACAGCCTGGTTCCCACTCTTCCTGGTTCCCCGAATATAAATTTGAATTACGCCGGATCACGGCTTCGCCATTACGGCGTATGTATGCATATACCTCCCTTGTCCTGTTGAGGACATCCTTCACAAACTCCTGGGTATTCTCGTACTTCTCCGCCGGGTTCTCTAAGATCAGGTCCAAGGGTAATCTCGCTTCTCTCCCAAACAAAGCTGCGTACGGCGTCATGCCTGTACTTGTGTGCAATTTGGTATTATAGGCAAATACACAAATTCCCACTAGCTTGACCCAGGATGGGTCATCTCGTTCCAACAGGACCCTCAGCATCTGACCTAATACCCGGTGGAACCTCTCTACCAGGTTAGACTGTGGATTGTACGCTGGGGTCATGGTCCGGTTTATCTGCAGGTTATTCATCAACTCCTCCCATAGCTTTGACGTAAACTCTTTTCCCTGGTCGGAGTGTATCTCCTCGGGACATCCGTAGATAAAAATCACCCGGTCCAACAGTGCCCTGGCTACTGTCTGAGTTTCCTTGTTAGGGATGGGGACCGCTGTCACCCACCTTGTAAAGTGATCCTCCACGGTAAGTATGTACCTGGGCCCCGACTGTCCGTCTCCCAGTGGCCCTACTAAATCCACGTACAACCTCTCAAATGGGAAGCTAGCCACTCTTGGCTTATGTACTGTTTTATGGATATCCGTTGTCTTCTCCTTTGCCAGGCATTCCCCACACTGTGCTATCCTGGTCTGGAAATCCCTCCTCAACCCCGGGTAGTAGATGTATCTGTTAGCTCTCTCCATACTTGCCCTCACGCCAAAGTGCCCTGCACTTTTGTGGGCGTGTATAAAGTGGAAAGCGCTCTCCCTTAAAGCCAAAGGGACCAATACCTTGTTTACTGGCACCTTGCTTCCGGGTTGAGTGGCTGGAAGCACCAGGATCCCCCTCTGGTCAAACTTCACTGCTCCAGTAACCTCCCTCCATCTGAGTAACTCTTCTCCCTTGCCCCGTATCTCTTCCTTCGGGGGTATCTTCCCTGTCCTGACCCATCCCGCCACTACCCTAAGATCGGGGTCACTCTCCTGGGCTTGTAATACCTTCTCCCTGGAGAACTCCTGCGGTTCTACTGAGGACACCCTCTGCTCATCCTCCTCTTCCTGGGTAGCAGCAGGCAGATGATTGCTCCTGGATAACGCGTCTGCGTTGAGGTTACTTCTCCCTGGCTTGTGTATCACTCTGAATGAATACTGCTGTAACTCCTCTAACCAGCGTGCCAAAATCCCCTTGGGATTCTTCAGGGTCCTCAAATGCTTCAAGTATGACGAGTCGGTATAAAGTTCAAACGGGGCGTACTTCAGGATGTGCTCATAACGTCTGATACCCGCTATGGCTGCTGCTAACTCACCCTTATGGCTAGGGTAGTTCCTCTCTCCGGCAGTCGTCTTTCTCCCAGTAGCCCCTATGAACCTCTCCACTCCATCTTGCTCCTGTGACAACACTGCACTTAAGGCTGTCCCAGAAAAATCAGTGGTTAGGCGGAATGGTGGTCCACCTTCCTGGAACCGTGGGTAGGCCCTCACTGGCCCACCCCTAAATGCCTCCTTCAACCTCCGGAAACTCTCATCCATCTCCTGGGTCCAAACAAACTCTCCCTTGAGACTCCTCTTCTCATTCAGGGGTGCAGCCAACTCTGCGAAATTCTTGATAAACGCCCGGTAATAGTTTAGAAATCCAATGGCTCTCCTGAGTTCAGTCACATTCTCCGGGACTGGCCATTCTAAGATTCGGGATACATAGTCCGGGACCATTGAGATACCCTCTTGAGACACCCTGTGTCCCAGATACTCCACCTCTTTCTCAAAGAGGACCGTCTTGCCAGGGTTCAACTTGATCCCGGTCTCTCTGTGGCGTTGTAAAACTTCCCTAAGTCTCTCCACATGCTGACCTTCTGTCTTTGTAGCCACTGCAATGTCATCCAGGTAGGCATCGACATCTCTCCGGTCTACTCCCTCATCTAATACTTGCTGCACGAACCGCGAATATACTGCCCCAGCTGACGACAGACCAAAAGGCATCACCAAAAATTGATATAGTCCCCAGGGAGTACTGAATGCGGTGTACTCCTTAGATTCTGCTTCCATCGGGATCGTCCAGTATGCTGCTGACGCATCCAGGGTACTAAAGAACCGCTTTCCTGACATCTTGTCTAAGGTTTCCTGGATCCGGGGTAGAGGGTAACCATCACTGATAAGACAATTGTTGACTTGCCGGAAGTCCACGGCATACCTTGTACTCCCATCCTTCTTCTTCACGGCTACCAATGGACTACTCCAGGGTGATGAAGAAGGTTCTATTATTCCTTGTTCCAACCATATATCCAGCTGAGCACGCAGGTCAGCTTCATCCTTAGGGTTCAAAGGCCTTGGTGACTGCTTTACTGGCTTGGTACCTGGTTTCATTCTCAACCGGCATTCGGTCAACCCAGTTTGACCAAACGGACAATCCTCTGTTTTAAACACATCTTCATAGGAGGCTACCAGTTCCTTGACCTCCTTCATTAACTTAGGGTTGCTGGTCAGTACTTCCTTCTGCTCCAGCTTCAATTCCTTCCACAGCTGCTCCCTCCTCTCCTGAGGGTTTAACTTCCTGACTGCAGGTGCCGGAGGAGGTGCCCAAACCTCTTCATCCTCCCCACCGGCTAGTTCTGCCTCCGTAATAACCTGTCCTGGCCTCAACCTGATGGGTTGGGTGGACCTGTTGCTGATAGCCAAACATCTCCCTGCCAATGCTCCGGGCTCCTGAAATAATTGAGATGAAATTTCTGCACTAGCAGTTCTTAATATTTTGGAAACCTGCTCACCTTGATTCCACGCAGGTTCTCCTCTCCATCCCAGTTCCATTGAGAACACTCCGGGGATCCTGTCCTTGCACAGCTTCATCTTGTTCCTGGGGGCGGCTACCTCCACCCTCACTATCTCTCCAGGTTGGACCCAAGCATCCTCGAGGCTCCGGATCAGGAAACGGGTTACAGATTTCTTCTCTTGACCCTTTCCCCCCCTCAACTCAGCCCCCTTGGACCTACTCCCCTCGGACCCAGCCCCCTCAGACTTTATCCCCTTGCTCTCAATACCCCTAGGGTGTCCCCCCCCCTAACTCAACCCCTTTATATACAATTGGTACTAATTCCTGCGTGGTGGGTTTGCTAACATCCAGGTCTTCTTGGATCTGGTGAATCATCTCCGTTACGGCTCCGTCAGGGTCAATGACCCTAGGGTTCTCTCCACTGAAATCCAGCTTCAACTGGGCCTTGTTGAGGAAAGAGGACCCAAGGTTGACGTGGTGACTCAGGTTCTGGATCACCAAAGGTTTCATCCGGAACACCCTGTTGTGTCCCTGGATCTGTACTGAGACCGGGGACCCTATCCCCTTCACTCTTAATGTACCCTTCGCAGCTGCAGTTCCAATCCTGAGTCCCAAGGGGGGTGGGTTCAACTTCAACTTCAGCAACTCAGCTAACCGTCCAGAGATGATAAGGGGGAACCGTACTTTGTTCCCCGTATCGATTAACCCACCTAACTCCTTCAGCTCACTCCCAGCCTTGATCCTCAATGGTAGGTTGCACTTGAGGGGTGGGGGGTGTATTGCAGCAATTATCTGGCCCCTCTGCACTGGGCCAGTCTGTCTAAAAAAGACACAGATTCTTCTCCCTCTTCCCAGAGGTCCAGTTCCTCTGCCAGAGCGTTGTTCTGTTGCTTCGGGCCTCGACACTCTTTGGCGAAGTGGCCAATCTTGCCACAGTTGAAACAATTTTTCTTCTTGGACTTGCTCTCCTTCCCTCTGGAGTCTGATGTTCTCCCTCGGGGCTTGTCCACTATCTCCTTCCCGTCCAGAGTTTTCTTGGCCCTACAGTCCTTCCGGATATGTCCTCTCCTCATACACCTAAAACATTGTGCGTCCTTCCCTTGCACTGCATCTATCTCCATCGGTACTGGTCCACCGGCTGGCTCCTCTGGAAGGTCTCCCATAGTTCTCCTTGCAGAGCTTATGGTTATCAGTCCGTCAGCTGACGAACTCTCGCTATACCCGCCATTCCAGGCGTCCCTTTCCGCCGCGGTCGCTTCCACGACCGCGGCGCGGAGAGCCACTTCAGTCTTAGGGTTGGCCCTCCGAACCATCCTCCTGACGGCGTTGTTAAGCAACCCCTTAATCACGTGCAACATCAGGGTATTGAAGGACCGTTCATTAGGGGCAAAGGCGAGATTAAACAACGCCATCTTGTTTGTCAGGTAGGATTGAACGTCTTGCTGCCTCCCTTTCGTATATGTTATAAATTCTGATCTGATTAGGAGGGACTCATTATCTGGACAGAACACTTCTCTAATCAAAGCTGCAAACTGTTCAAACGTACCATCCCGGAAACATTCATTAATAGGCGCGTTATCCCTAATCCTGCTCACAGCCTTGCCCGCTATGCTCTCCATCAGGATGGTCTTCTTCATCCGATCAGTACGGACCACGTCTGTACGACACATCAAAAACTTGCTGATGTTAACCTCATGGTCTCTGTAGAGTACACTCCCATTATCGAGGAATCTCGGAACACTTCGCAAGATGGTCTCCCGGGTCCGGAAATCTATCTCTCCTTCCGGTGCCGGGGCTGCACCTTGCCCACGAGCTGCTAACTCCTGATTAAGCCTATCTACCTCCTCCCTCAGCCTCCGATTTATCTCGTTCAACTCTTCCATCTTCTCTGGCTCCTCCTAGCTCCCTTGGGTTCAGTAACTGGATTTTCTTTTTCCTTCCAACTACTCTCTATCCCAGGCCGCTTGCCACCATGAAAAGTGGGGGATCCTCGTCCTCTTATATCAAGCACAGTCCCTTTACTAAAATGAGCTCAAAGGAAAAGCTAGCCAGAAAATATCTCAACTCGGGTAAACTCAAACTACTTCAGTAGTGAACAAAACTCAGTTAAGTCCCAGAATGGGGATTGCCTCAAACTCTAATCTTCCAAATCCAACTCGAAACTACAAGACCTCAGAGTCTATAGACAGCAACTCCCTTTCTACTACAATCTATTCTCTTATCTTCAGTTCAATATTTAGAGTCTATGAATAGCTGATCACTACTAGGTTCACTACCAACAAGCTAGGAATATAGATGGTACTATACTGTTTATTTAGTCAAAGTATACAGTTTAAATACAGGTTAGCCCTGTTATAGACTACAAACTATGATAAAGTAGATTTTGTTTTATTACACGAAGAAAAGATTATAGAAGCATCAAGCAGTAGTAAATATTATTGTGAAGAAATATATCCCTGGAACAAGTAGGAAATAAGCTGGTAAAGTCAAGTTTTAAAACCCG
The DNA here is from genome assembly GCF_000591075.1 of Eurytemora carolleeae. Taxonomy (NCBI): domain Eukaryota; kingdom Metazoa; phylum Arthropoda; class Copepoda; order Calanoida; family Temoridae; genus Eurytemora; species Eurytemora carolleeae. The sequence continues at coordinate 271,414 of NW_019396128.1, read as the reverse complement.
TACTCAATAATTGTCTGCAGGTCCTGGGTTGGAATCCACCCCACACAACTGGTTGAATTCAAGGTCTAGGCTAAGACTTCCCGGTATACACCCAAATCCTTACATAATATCATAATACAGTATATGGAAGACGATATTCAAAACTATTTATCAACTGTCATGTTTCGTGGGACACTCTGTATATAGTGAAAATGTATATCATGTATTTTTTTTAATTCTAGACATTAGAACAGAAGCAAATAATATTTTTCATTTATAAAATTTGTACCTTTATCTTTTTAGATATTATTTTGATATTTTTGAAATATATATTGTATTATCCAATTTTTTGTTACAAATTATGCAAAGTGTTTTGGGTTTTTGAATATCTAGAAGCTCTAACTCTAACAAGATTTAATTTTCATTTTTTCACTTTTCAGATACAGTTAAATCCTAAAAATTTATCAAATGTCGTCTTGACAAATTTTCAATGGGTTTTATACTAATTTACGTAATTCTCAGTATTTGCGAAAATAGATAAATGGCCATGAATATGGGGGAACAGTTTTAAAGAGCTCCATATAATCATTTAGTTAAAAAAACTAAATATTTGCAAGATTCCATTATCAGAAAGTGAAGAATACGACATTTGATGAATTCTTTCGATGTATGACTTATTTAGGGTTTAACTATAGTCAAAATGAAATAATTTTCTTTTATTGTTTTTTTTTATTAGTGAAATGTGAAAATGTCTAGACTTTCTTATTTGACACAGTTTTAAGTTCTAAATTAAAAGTCTGTGAGTCTTGACTTCAGAACCCATTTGGCATTTACATCCAATAAATGTAGATTTTTTGTTGAGCTATCTATTATATTAAATTTTTTGTTGGGCTATTAGTTGTAGTTAATTTTTGTGGGCTAAGTCATGTTACAGATAACCCATGAATTGGTTCAGTCGTTAAGACTTGTATCATTTAAAAGGACTGTAGGCGTAATTTCAAGTGACCTTCCTTTACAACAGTGTCGTTGAAAGCTTTGTCTGATCAAGTAAAAATTATATATCAATGTTTTTGTTTCTTTAAAGGGAGAGACTGGCTTTGTAACATATTTAAGTTGAAAGTGCAGTATTGTAGAGAAAAACTTGAGAATTCTTTTGATTCCAATGAGACATTTTTACGGTGTACAGTTCTTAAATAAGTTATTAAAATTGATTTTAAAATCTTGCAGGTTTATACATATTCCTTCAACGACTTCAACTAGGGTCGCACAGTGGAGGTTTTCTTTATTTTAATTGTGAAGACGACATTTTGAAGAAATGTGCAAATAAAATTATAGAAACCGGAAAGGTAATATTATTAATAAAATAATCGATTCTACTGTTCTACTATTGCTTTCATAGATAACTTATTTTTATAAATATGTTCCTAAACAGCAAATTAGTCTGTAAATAATTTTTTGTCCAGGTTATTAAATAATTCTAAAAAATGTTTCTTCTGCTGCTTAAACAGTTTGTTTTCATTTGCGAGTTTTCTGCAAAAGGGACTTACGCATTTCTGGTTTATTAAAATCTATAGAGAAACGTACAGAAATAAACAGCTATTGGGTCAGAAAAACGACAGTATCCTCCACATATGTGAACTTTGACCGGATGAATGTTTCAGAGGTTCCGTTGTAAATCAGGCATTGCCATCTTTGCAATTAAAAGTACGCTTACAGTCCCTTTAATCCTAACAACCCATCCAACAACAAAATTAAAATTTCACACAAAAAGTTCTCGAATTTGACGAGTTGAGAAGTAAATTCAGTTTTTAAAATTCGAATCTAGTTATTTGACAAAGAAAAGTTGCAACTGCAGGAACTATAATTATAAGAAAAACGATTACAATCTCATCCTTTGAGATAAATCATGAATAGATATGAATGATTGATAATGAAAAATATATAAATTACTTTTCCAGATATTTGATATCTTTAAATATCGATATATAAATGTGGGTGTTTTTTGTACTCACTACACAGGGTTGCTCGAAAATGATGAGACTTTAGAGACTGGTGTGTACAGATTGTATTCAACTTATGTATATTTAGATTAAATTTTCAAAATTTGTTATTAATTATCCAATGTTTGTTCTCAAGGAAATTAAGAACCGTTTTTCCTCTACCTTTTATTTACAGGTTTCCCTTAACTTTTATTTACAGTTTTTCCCCTACCTTTTATTTACAGGTTTTCCCCTACCTTTTATTTATAGGTTTTCCCCTAACTTTTATTTACAGGTTTTCCCCTACCTTTTATTTACAGGTTTTCCCCTACCTTTTATTTACAGGTTTTCCTCTACCTTTATTTACTTTTCCCCTAAATTTTATTTACAGGTTTTTTCCTGAAACTTTCCCCGTGTCTTTCTTACATAAATTCCTCCAGATATATTAATATATTTGATTTGATATTTATATTCAGGGTTACACCCAGAGGATGAGACTTCGATCAGAGACGATTGTACGGAATTTGTTAAGTCAATATTCTTGCATTCACTGCAATGGCGTAAATAAGGGGGGTTATTGGGGTTATTTACCCCCCCCCCTAGAATCCTGGGGGTCCCCACTCAGAATCTTGAAGGTAATTACCCCTGAACTATTCAGGCCGTGAATAGCGAGTTGTTACTTTGTTTTTGTTTTTAAAAAAAGGTTGATTTTAAAATTGAATATTTTTTAAGGAATTGAGTATTTGGAACAAAATCAAATATTTAAACCACAATGTGCTTAGAACTCGATGTTGTAAACCTTTGATATTTTAAACTCAGATTACTTGAATTACAGAATTCAAAGTTTGAAATATCGAGTGTATGCAACATTTGGTTCCAAAGATATAGTGATTAGAAAATCAGAGTTTGTGGCAAAGACTCAATTCCTTTGTGAGAAAATAATTTAAATGTACAGATATTTCAGATATTTCAGATTTTAAGACAACATATTCTAAATGATTCTAAATTCTCATTACAATTAGATGTTTTTTTAAACGAAAAAAGGGTATGGGTAGTAAAAAATACATTTTTACTTCTAAATAATGTCATTTCCATATTAGATTTATTTAAGATCTTAACAAACTACATTGACGACAAGAATATTTAAGAAATTAGAAATTAGAATATAAACAAAGACAATATTTTTCAAAGTTTTGCAGAGTAGCTTTTCTAAAAATTTTAAAAAGTAACATCCTTTTCCTCTTTGAGTAAAACTATTATGTTTTATGTTACTTAAAATAAATTCAGTTTTTTTACAGATTATAAAGGATATAAAACAAGGTGAAAGCTAAAAGGTATGAAATGAAGCCCTTATTTGATGGAGTTTGTGAATGCCAGAAATGAGTGGAAAATGCAAATCAAACCCAACTAAAACCAATAATTTGATATACATCATGATATTTTTCTAGGGGGGTAAAAAAATTTAAACCTTTCCCCCCCCCCCCCCCCCCTACAGAATTATTATTATTTATTGGCATTCAGGGTTCCTTGTAGGCCAAACCCGGACTATATCTGTGCTTAATAATTCCATAAACCATCAAAATACAAAATTGCGTGCAGAAACCAAACATCAAGCTTCAAATCGTCATATTGTTTTAGTTTTGTGTCGTCTTTACAGTCTCATCCTTTGTGAATAACCCTGTATTTAAGCAAAATTACATATAATAAAAAATACATAGAAGTAGATAGATACATGTCTTTTTATTTAATGTAAAATTGTAACATGGTTTAATACAAAGAACACATGTACTAAATGCAGTACAGATTGTAATTTGTACAGTGTAAGCTGTACACTGTACACTGTACCAGCATCTTTAGTACAATCTCCTCCAGGTTTCTCCAAATATATATCTATCTTGTACAATTCGATAAAAATCTTTAGTTTAAAAACCAATGTTGTTATTTTAAGATTCAAATAAGTATCAGAGGTGTATACAGAAATTTATGTTTACTTTTTCAGAGGGGGGGGGTTGTAGCCCCATTGCCTTTGCCATTGCCTTTTATACCACCCCTGAATTATATCTTAAACCTTTTCTAAGCGTCTAGCTTTTAGTATTGGTGAATAAAACGTCCTATGGTTAAAAAATATATTAAAAAATTTAAGTAGTTTCAAGTATATTAAAAGTATTTTATCCATAGATTAATTAACAATAACAGACAGAACACTAGATGTCGTGTTTCCAAAATTTAGGGGTTTTCGCTCACAATAACTCTGAGGCAGAAGCCCAAAGGAGTTACACGTATGCGTCGTAGAACAGGCTCTCTCTCTGTTTTGCAATTCTACGCCGTTAAAAGACGACATATAGTATTCTATCTGTTATTGTTCATTAATTTATGATTTTATCTAACTGTACACCTAGAGATTCTCTTGATCAGCCAACTCAGCCCCAGATCTCAAAATTCGGGTAAATTTTATCTCAGGACTTCGGAGTACCCTGGACTCCGTATATTGAGTATTCCCGGAGCCGGAGCCTTCCAGGAATGCTCCCGGAGCACTTTCTATGCTTCTCAGAATCCGGAGAAGTTTGGTATTATCGCGAACAATTCGCGCAAATTTGTCAGAGCGCATAATCCGGGAAAATTTGTCGTCAGAGCGCATAATGCGAGAGAATTTGTCATCGGAGCGCATAATTCGAGCGAATTTTTCGTCAGGGCGCATAATGCGAGCAAATTTATCGTCAGAGCGCATAATGCGAGAGAATTTTTCGGTTCCACGGGTGTCTCTGTCAAAGTTGACCGGATGATATCCTTCTACCTTAAAATGGGGTTCCAAGTCATCTAATAATCTTGCACTATTGCAATACATGGATTTTAATGTTTAATTATCTGATCAGTGGATTGATTGAATGATTGATTGATGGATGGATGGATGGATGGATGGATGAATTGATTGATTGATTGAATATGGAACCCTGCCTTTGAAAAGTACTCTACTGGAACCAAATATTCTGGAGAATAGGTTCTTTCGCTCTCCTCCAGGGGCAGGCTTAGTAGGGAGGCAATGCATCCTGAACCAACGGTTTAATTCATTTATAATATGTGCTAGCTTGAGAACTCAGCGTTGCCCAGGGTACTCATAATAACTCCCGCAAGTTACCCGAGCATGGTCGTAAATTACGATTTTAGCTTTTTCCCATTACAAGTCGATCCACTCAAGTTAGAATCTCAAAACCAAGCGTAGAACATTCAAATGGTTCTTTCAAGTTCCCCCATAAACATTTGATGCAAATCAGTTGAGGGGTTCATGAGTTATGATCTTACAAAAAAATAGACATACAGAGATTTCTTTTAGGCTCAAGTTACGAATTTAAATAGTCCAATAAACTTATGAAATTGTGCAGTGTAAACAGACCCATTTTACTGTATTAAAAAGTCACAAGTAAAACTATTTGATTTGTAACAACATCAAATTTACTTAATTTTTAATTTACGGTCGTCTTTCTTTTCTACCGTTTTCTGGTTCTGACTGTATTTTTAAATAAAGTTAAAAATAAAGAGACCATTTTCTATTTAATAATTTTAAAATTTATAAGTAAATCAATTATCAGGCTGCAAAGTTATAGGGATTAGAAAATTTGAATTTGTGGCAAAGACTCAATCTCTTATTAGAAAATAAGTTTGATAAAGTTGAATCCGATCCTAAAGATACAGAGAAGAAGAGAAGTTTCATCCTGCTGCTACTCTCCAACTATACCTAGAAATAGATCCATCCTACCTTATATACCATCAAGAATACTAAACTTAATATTCATCCTTGGTAATTTAATCAAATTCTATCAGTCCTCGCTTTAAAAAGTGTAAAGAAAACATTTTTGAAAATCCCCCAAAAAATTTCAGGATTAAAAAAAAATATAAAATTCGAAAAAATGCATTTTAAACAAAATTGACAAAAAAGCCGAGTATAGATATCCCTGTAGATTTATCACTACATAACAAAATACATGTATTTGAAAAATATCTTATGAATAATAATGCAGACATCAAAAAAAAAAAAAATTTGAGTAATGTCATGAATAATGATCAGGGGAATATTGAAAATTATATAGATCTGGAAAACTATGGAAAAAGTAAAATTATCTTTTTAAAAATTATGATTTTTAGCAGATTTTTCAGTTTTGCAGATTTTTCAGTTTTGCAGATTTTTCAGTTTTGCAGATTTTTAAGTTTTGCAGATTTTTGAGTTTTGCAGATTTTTAAAATTTTTAAGGGCGACCTTTTTTCTAATTTTGACCGTATATTGACCTTCTCTGACGTCACATGAGGTCCCAGATAAAATTCAGCTTAGCCGTTTTGACGTTTATTAAATAAATACAAACAAAGAGTACACAAAATTTCTGAACGTCGTCTTCATCTATCTATATTATACTTTGCTTGTCTGTCCTTTTGTTTGCGTAAAAACGTAAAAACCAGAGATAAGAGAGTTACGAAGACACGAAACGACACGAAGACAGCTATAATATGCGATATTTTCCACAGCATGTTCTATTGTGAACAAGTACTGTACACGACCAATCAGGAGACATTTGTATTCAGGGATATTTAAGGATCATTTGAATAGGTAATGGAAAATCTTTAAAAATAGACAATATTCAAAGATAACGTTATTATGTTTTATGTTACAAATTGGAGTATTTCTTTAAAATTGTAAAACTTAACCCCTGAATGCAACAAGTGGCCGTGAAATGTCAGTTAAAAAACATTACATGGAACCGAACCGGGACACTATAGGCCTGCTCAGCCTATCCAGGTAGAGTGTATGAGCAGTCTGTGTAGTCTGTGGTACAAAACTGATCGAGCACATGAACCCAGAGAAGGTGTGTGGTTTTTTAAAAATTAAACATTGTCGTAATTTATTACTTTTTAATGCATCAATTTAAAAAAAATTGTAATATGAAGAAGACATTTCAGCAGATTTTTATGTATTTGATATTATTTTATTAAAAGTTTCACCAATAGCCTGAAAGTCAACTTATAACAAGAAATGGGTCGGTATACACTGCACAAAGGCCGTGTTACGTCACTACCTCTGTATTGAACCTTGTTAAAACATAATTTGAATCTGGCAGTCGTCTTCCCATCCTCACTGTACAATTACACATCTTGCATTTTACTAAAATGTTTGTCATTTGATATTTACCTTTTTCTTACAAGTTTTATAACGTAAACAGAACTTGTTTTTAAATTTTGGAATTTTCCCGGAAATGAATAATTAATTATCAAAAATAATTTTGTTATTTGTAAGTCACTTTTTTCAACAAATTATAAATATTATTTTTTTTATTTTTCTTATGAATATTTGCCCAGCATTTTTTTCTTCATTATATATTTTAAAATCTTTTCTTTAAAAAAATATATTTTTGATTTGGAAAAAATGCTAATAATCAACCACCAAATATCTTAAAAATGTAGGTAACAAATATGTTTATTTTCTTTTTTACTTTCTGTCCTTTTCCTTTGTTTAGAATTTGGGAAAGGGGGGGGTATTCCCATTCCTCTAGTTTTGGAGGTTTTTAAATATTTCCTCCTCTACTACTTAATTATTATAAAAAAAATTACTTCGTCACTTAAAAGAATCAATTTTCCCGACTTAAAAGTATTCAAAACTCGGAAAAGAAGAATAAAGTTTTAAAAATTTATTTTTAAGAAAAGATGTTGCGGCCTTTGTTTAAGTCTCTCGCAACTCCTTTGGGCTTTGGGGGAGAACTTTACTTACTCTTTTTTACTTTTTTTGCTATAGACCTTTATACATGCACATTTCAAAACTATATAACGCCATTGTTTTTAGATTTAGTTTAAAAAGAATAGTTGGCAAGATCCTATTTTGTATTGCATGTGAACATATATATTGATTCACTAATCCTTGACTGTAATGAAAGATATTTAGTTACAAACTTAAAATATGCAAAGGAACTGAGTTTTTTGCCACTAACTTAAGTTTTCTAATTCCTATGTCTTTACAACCCAATGCTGTAAACCGTTGATAAGTTAAACTATGCATTCTTTAAGTTAAAATGATCTATGCTTGAAATATCAAAGATTTACATCATTAGGTCATGCAAAGATATAGGGATTAGAAAATCTGAGGTTGTAGCAAAAACTCATTTCGTCTAACGTACCAGGCCCCCACTATTAATTTGGTCAGTGTAGTGCAATTCCTTAGTTTAGGGTGAAAAATATAAAAAGTTTTAAATGATATATTTACAAGGTCGTATATACATAAACTATATTTACGGGAACTCGAGGACTTGGGTTGGGTTGGTTTAATTCCAATATCCGGTAGTAGTCCATTCCTAACTCCGGTATTAAACCCAACCTCGTATGCTCCAGGTATACATACAGCTTAATAAGGGTTTAATTTAGTTCATTCATTCTGATTACTTGGAAATACTAATAATATCACCATTTTCACTAACACTAATCGTTATATTTTAAGATGGCGTAAACCTTAGAGTTTTTGTCACAAATTCAGCTTTTCTAATCCCTATATCTTTACCTTGATATTTTGAACTGAGCCTATTTGATTTAACAAAATTCATAGCTTAAAATATGTAAGGTCTATACGAAATCGGATTGCAAAGATATGGGAAATAAAAAATTTCAGTTTCCTTTCAAGCAAACACCATTTAATCTAACATTTTGTGTTTAAGATATCAAAGGTTCATGCCATGAGGTTGCAAATATGTAGCGCTGAGAAAATTAGAGTTTTAATCAACGTTTTAATAATCTTTATAAATTGTAAACAATTGTAAAATATCCTTGGTATAGAGGCAAAATATAAATTGATTATTATCTATTGTTAAATTTAGCACGATTAAAACATAAAACTTTGCAGAGTTGTGAAGTTTATTTACTTTACAAAGGATCTGATAACTCGCCTCGAACTCTAATCCTTTGATATTTCAAAACATTGACTATTTGATCTATAGCAGAATGCATAACTTGAAACATTTAAGGTTTACGAAACAAAGTTGCAAAGATATAAGAAAGAGGAAGTTAGAACATGAGAATGGCAATCAGTTTTAGTTAACACATTTTGGAAAGGAAATGAGTGTTTGTCACAAAGTCAAACTTTCTAATGCCTATATCTTCGCAACCTGACGGTGTAAACATTTTATATTTCAAACTTAGACACTTTGATCTAACAGAATTCATTGTTTGAAATAGCAAGGGTCTACAACATCGGGTTGCACAGATGTCGAGATTCGAAAATCAGAGTTTGTGACAAAAAATCAGTTCCTTTGATCGATATATTTTTACTCTAAACATTGAAGCAGAAAAAAAATTTAATTTATAATTTTTCTACAAGAATTATTTTGTAATGTTTCACTGTGATCTAAAGGTCTCACTCTCTCAAGCATAAATCAAAAAAAAATTGCCAATTTCTTCTTAATAAACAAAGCTAACAACAAGTGCTTTAAAGTGCTAAAATGTACATGTCTTTGCTACAGAAAAATGAGAGCGGTAAAATTCAAGCCCAAGGCGTAGCGACACTTCAAAGTTGAACCTGTCTTAAAAATTGATAAGACTGTTCATAAGCAGGCTGAATCTATGTGCACACGAGACTGCATTATTGTATAAAGCATTTCAAATTTTAAAATTTAATTTTTGGAAGTTCAACAAAATTATTTCTTACATTTTTCTTTACTTCACATCCCTCTCTTCTAGCTAACGAGGAGATAAAGTAGAAGCGGGAGATAAAGTAGAAGCGGGTGATAAAGTAGAAGCAATCCAAGGTTAAAGAAAAACCCTTTATTTTGATTATTTCTACTTTCTTTTTCCGTCTACAAACCTTCCCTGGGGTCACATGATATCCCACACAAAATTTGGGCCCGATCGGTTCAGCCGTTTTGACGTTTATTGGATATAAACGGACAAACAGAAAAGCAAAGTATATAAATAGATATACTGATCAAGGATTATTGTTTTTTGTACATTACTTGTACACTTATGAATGAAAGTTGCGTACATATAAGGATGGTGTACTTTAATACCTTGGAAGGGGGGGGGGCGAAGCAGACTTTCGAACCAACTTAATTTTTTTCCAATAATTGGCTTCACAGTACACTCCAACACAACTGAACCTCTTATATAATATACGACAATGTCTTTTTTTATAAAAACTTATAATAATTTCCTATTGGTTTGAAGAATGTGGGTGTAGGCAGTAGGTCTGGTAAATCTATCAATTATTAATGCCTTGGATATACTTTCTTTTACGTCAATTCGAACACACAAATATGCGGACACACACCTGTTCCACCCCTCTCAACACACAAACATACGGACACACACGTGTCCCACCCCTCTCAACACACAAACGCAAAATTAACGATAATTAAATAAATTGAAGACAGAAACCTTTCGTTTAAACAAACTTATCATAGATAGATCTGGAAAACTATGGAAAAAGTAAATAAAAATAAAAGAAACTTTTCATAATATTCGTAAAAAATTTTAATTTCTAGAAACAATGCTTGATAGAAAGACTATGTGAATTCAAATTAAAGGTTATTTATCAAAAAACAATTAGCCCCAAAAAAAATTAACAATACTGAAATAAGTTAATTACTAATTCTTATTTCTAATTCTTATTATTCTAATTCTAGTATTTCAAGAAAACCGTTCTGCTGTTTAATGGCTGTAGGAATTATTTTTTTACGTAATTGAAAATTCGAATTCTTTAATCAATTCTTAAAAATTAAAATTAAATAGTTTTCCAAGGTTGGGGGAGTTCTCTAAATTTTATGTAAAGGAATTGAGTCTTTGCCAAAAAATCAAGTTCTCGAATCCCAATATCTTTGCATCCTGACCTTTGATATTTAAAACTTAAATTCTTTCATCTAACAAAGTGCATGGTTTGAAATATCTAAGGTCCATACCGTTGGGTTGCAAAAATATAGGGATTAGAATAATCAGAGTTTGTGGCAAATACTCTTTTCCTCAAAAGTTATGATTATTGTGCCAATGTGTATATATATAGTACACTTCAAAACCCACATACACGTATATTATATATATATACGTGTGTGTGGGTATATATATATATATATATATATTTTGTACAGATCTTCAGGGAGAACTCAGAAATACACAGGGGTGACAAGCAGACTTTATACACGCAGCATGGCTCGCGTAACATCATCTAAAAGCCTTTTTTACTCAAATTATTTGACATTAGCATATTAAATGTTGCATATTTTCCTTTCTTTTTGATTTTTAAATTTGGAAAAATCGTAAATTTTTTTATGGGGCATGTTTTAATCCTGTCTGACCTCCGACTAAAACTTTTAACTTTGAAAAGGTTGAGCTATATGATCTCGATGTCATCTATCATAAACTTTTGAATTTAAGGAATAACGTTTAATCTAATATATAATATACTGCCAGAGGTAGCGCAAAGTTTTTACTTATGGGATCATGTGAAGTTCAACATGGGATATGAGATTTTTCTAATCCCATATCTTTGCAACCCAATGTCTTAGACCTTAGATATTTCAAACTATGATCAAATAAACTAAGTTCGAAATAACAAAGGTTTACATCATCAGGTTGCAAAGATATAGGGATTGGAAAATTTTTGTTTGTGGCAAAGACTCAAAACAAAGGTTTACATCATCAGGTTGCAAAGATATAGGGATTGGAAAATTTGTGTCTGTGGCAAAGTCTCAATTCCGCTGGGATTAAATAAGATGGAGAAAATAATCTTACAGAATATTTTAAAGCCAAAAAAACTCAATAACTATTAATTCACATTCATACACTTAAAAAAGATTTGCGCATTTTCATCTTTTGTTATGTTTACAATGAGTGATGAATTTGGTATTTTCCACCTAAATTTAAACATTTGAATTTAGAATAAACATTTAAATTTGATGGTTTTTATTTTGCGACCTGAGGTTCGTTTTCAGTAGAGATTGTGTTATGACAGATATATATATTGTACTGCATTGTACTGCATTGTACTGCATTGTACTGCATTAAAAGGGTTTTACAGAGTCCGAAATGGGATTTGATTTAAACTGACCTCAACCATTTATTGTATAAACTTGTAGTCTAAACACTCAAAGGAGGAGTAGACCTTGTAATCTAAACACTCAAAAGAAGAGTGGGCCTTGTAGTTTAAACACTCAAAGGAGGAGTAGACCTTGTAGTCTAAACACTCAAAGGAGGAGTGGGCCTTGTAATCTAAACACTCAAAAGAAGAGTGGGCCTTGTAGTCTAAACAATTAAAGGAGGTGTGGACCATGTAATCTTAACACTGAAAGGAAGAGTGGTCCTTGTAGTCTAAACACTCAACTGAAGAGTGGTCCTTGAAGTCTAAACACTCAAATGAAGAGTGTGGCCTGTAGTCTAAACACTCAAAGGAGGAGTAGACCTTATAGTCTAAACACTCAAATGAAGAGTGGTCCTTGTAGTCTAAACACTCAAAGGAAGAGTGGACCTTGTAGTCTAAACACTCAAAGGAGGAGTGGACCTTGTAGTCTAAACAATCAAAGGAAGAGTGGGCCTTGTAGTCTAAACACTCAAAAGAAGAGTGGGCCTTGTAGTTTAAACACTCAAAGGAGGAGTGGGCCTTGTAGTCTTAACACTCAAAGGAAGAGTGGACATTGTAGTCAAAACACTCAAATGAAGAGTGGTCCTTGAAGTTTAAACACTCAAATGAAGATTGTGGCCTTTAGTCTAAACAATCAAATGAAGAGTGTGGCCTGTAGTCTAAACAATCAAAGGAAGAGTGGGCCTTGTAGTCTAAACACTCAAATGAAGAGGGGGCCTTGTAGTCTAAACACTCAAATGAAGAGTGGGCCTTGTAGTTTAAACACTCAAAGGAGGAGTAGACCTTGTAATCTAAACACTCAAATGAAGAGTGGGCCTTGTAATCTAAACACTCAAATGAAGAGTGGTCCTTGAAGTCTAAACACTCAAATGAAGAGTGTGGCCTGTAGTCTAAACAATCAAAGGAAGAGTGGGCCTTGTAGTCTAAACACTCAAATGAAGAGTGGTCCTTGAAGTCTAAACACTCAAATGAAGAGTGTGGCCTGTAGGAAGAGTGGGCCTTGTAGTTTAAACACTCAAAGGAGGAGTAGACCTTGTAGTCTAAACACTTAAATGAAGAGTGGGCCTTGTTGTCTAAACACTCAAATGAAGAGTGGGCCTTATTAGGATTAGAGAATCAGAGTTTGTGACAAATACTCAATTCCTTTAAACTCATGTTTTTTTTTATTCAACATTAATATAGTATGAATAAATATTAAAAGGTGTAGCTTTAAATGTATTTTAATGAAGGATTACATATCGTAACTATTAGTTTTTATTATTATTGATAATAAATTACAAAGGAACTAATTAATTGCCACAAATTCTTTTTTCTAATTCCTGATTCCTATTTTCTAACAACCAATGTCGTAGAACTTTGACATTTTAAACTATAAATACTTTTAAAGATCAAATTATTAATTCATTAATTAATGGAAGTGTTCCTTAAAAAACAATCGTTTGCAATAAAAATATATTTCTGCCAAGAAATGTATCATTTTTACATAAATTGGATAATCGTATCAGGAATTGTAGGCTAAACTGGAAAATTTAGTATGTAAGGGGGGGGGGGTTCTGGTGGATAATATTGCTAAGGTTTGAAATGATAAAATTGAAAAAGCTAAGAATAAAATATAAAGTATTTTTAAAAGTTTTCGGAAAAAAATATTGCCATTCTCACAATTGTTGGCCCCTCTTTATTGATTACTTTCAAGTTGTAATGAATCTGTATTTTTTTTTTAGAAAAATTGTCTGAGAAAATGGCGCAATGAAAGTAGACAAGGATAAGTTTAATGCTCTATCAGATAAGGATCAGAACCTTCAACTCTTCAAGGTTAGTTATCTATCTCAGCTTCACAAAGATTTCTTCTGTAGATTTTTTTGTCATGCAGTCACCGTCGTATATGTCAATAGAATGAAGACGACATTCTATTTCAATTTTGATTTTAAGTTTTAACCAAGTTAAGTTTTTGCACAAAAATATGGAGCAAAGAGTGTTCAATTAAGAGCTTTTCTTCGTTTACTTCTTAACTTGTAATTCTAATAAACCTCTTTAGAAATAAAGAAAAAAATCGTTATCATTGTATTGGTTTGAATGCGGACCACTGTATAAAGACATAGGTTTGATCAGTGATTGCACAATTGCTGTGTTATATGTTTATTGGACTATTTAAAATATTATCTTCAGTCTAACAGTTCTTTTCATATTCCATGGTTTTATAGGTCTTACTGTATGTCTTGAATTATCTTTTTTAAGCGGATATAAAAAAGCTTACAAATATGTTTTAATTTTTTTCTTTTAGATTTTGACAGCTATAGCTACAGAGATAGATTTGTTGAAACAAAATGTGGAAAAAAGATTTACAGTTCTTGAAACTATTATAAATCAACAATCCAGAGGTAAAAAATATATAAAATATAAAATTTATCCAGTTGATAGTGCTGCAGTGAGAAGATGGCAGGAGGCGAAACCAATGACAAAAGGATATCCACAAAACGGAGGATATAGAAATGACCAGGTTCAGTAAACACCAATATGTACACTAATAAGATGTACATATTTTACAATAATAAAAAAACCGTAAAAGGGTTTTCTTAGTACATATTTTTAGTCCGTTTCGTGTTAGCTACAGAACAGAACAAGAAAATATTATTTTTAGTCCGTTTCGTGTTAGCTACAGAACAGAACAATAAAATATGATTTTTAGTCCGTTTCGTGTTAGCTACAGAACAGAACAAGAAAATATTATTTTTAGTCCGTTTCGTGTGAGCTACAGAACAGAACAATAAAATATGATTTTTAGTCCGTTTCGTGTTAGCTACAGAACAAGAACGATAAAATATGATTTTTAGTCCGTTTCGTGTTAGCTACAGAACAAGAACAAAAAATTATGATTTTTAGTCCGTTTCATGTTAGCTACAGAACAAGAAGAATAAAATATGATTTTTACTCCGTTTCGTGTTAGCTACAGAACAAGAACAATAAAATATGATTTTTAGTAAGTGACACAAAGTAAAAGGATGTTGTGTTAAATGTATCATTCTAATGGATCTAAAATTGTTCAAATATAAAGATTATATCAGGACATTTATATATTTACTCTTAAAAATTAAGATTTTAGAATTTTGTATCCATATCTTATCCCCCATTGTCAAAACATAATTGTGCTCTACATCGGATGAACTAAGCCACTTTCAAATCACATAAAGTATGAGCCTTTCTCCACATCTGCAAACCTCCTTTTTTATAAATTAGCAATGATTTAGTACCAAAGTTGAGTAATTCACCTAGGGTTTCCACGAAATGGCTAAATCTTTTGCGCAAAATTTTCGCTATTTTCGCGCAAATTTTGTTTTTTGCGAACTTTTGCGCGTTTTGCGCTATTTTTTTCTCGCAAAACCGGAAATATTTTT
The DNA here is from genome assembly GCF_000591075.1 of Eurytemora carolleeae. Lineage (NCBI taxonomy): Eukaryota > Metazoa > Arthropoda > Copepoda > Calanoida > Temoridae > Eurytemora > Eurytemora carolleeae. The sequence goes on along the minus strand of NW_019396128.1, from coordinate 255,971 downwards.
TGCGAAAGTTGCGCATGAAACGAAATTTTAGTTTTACGCAAAATGTAACTTTTTAGGCAAATTGTCAAAAATTGATATTCTAAGCTTAGAATTAAACAACAGAAGATTTATTCCATACATAAAAAAATATTAACATACGAGTATGATAACGATTATACTACACTCAGTTACCTCCAGTTACAAAAAGTTTAGATTAAGGAACCAAAATTAATAAAATAGAAATTAGAGAGTGTGAAACTTGGCAATATTTTAATCCTATTAAATAATTTCAAGTGACCCTTAAAAGCTTTGCTTGATCAAGTATGAATTATATTCTTAAATTTTTTTTAATCAAATTTCTGAAATCTTTTTCATCTCGTAAAAAATAATACAAGAAAGTAACCAATGCCTGAAGAATCCACTTTTAGGAAATATGCATGTCCAAAACTAAAATTGTCGAGAAAATTGTGAGATTTGAACTCTTCTTAACTGTCATTGGTCAATTATGTAAAAGTGACCAATAGGATCGAAGACATTCCAAAACAAGATTTTTCCAGAATTGAATCATAAGAAACACACACCGTCACCAACCGTTTGATTTTACGTAATTGTGGAATTGCGCAAAACTCTAGTTGCGGAATTGCGCAAAACTTGTGTTTCGCAAAAGCGGAATAGGGCAATTTTGCGCGAAATGACTTTTGCGAATGATTGCGCAAATTGTTGTTTTTTCGCGCAAAACTGATGCGCAAAGAAAGAAAAATTTTGCGTTTCGTTCCGCAAAAATTGCGCAAAAGTTTTGCGAATGGAAACCCTAAATTCACCAGATTCATTTTAAATGTAACAATTCTTTGCAATAATCAAAATGTCCTTTTTTGTAGATTTCTCATGATTTCTTAACGGATTTTTGTGTCTTCGCTTTGACACCTTTTATAAAAAATCATATGTACTGTAACAACGGGTTTTGGTAATCGTAAAATCTTGTTTCAGCAACCTTCAGAGACTGACGCGTCACGGCCATCCTCCTGGCCGACCCAGAAGAAGCTAGAGCAGTTCGACACCGAGCAGATACCAGAGGCTCCAGTTATAATCAATGTTGGAGGAATAAGGTACAACTCCACATAGATAAAGCCATGCTATATTCTATTTTATACATTCAAAGGCCGTATTTCAAGAATTTAAACTGTGAACCTCGTATCATATTTGAGCCGTGGTTCAAATTCTTTAAATTCGGCCTCAGAGCTGGAACTCTTGTATTGTAGATATCGAGATCAATTCTTCATATCGATCGAATGTTAGTCTGCAGATTAATTTATCTTTAATCGATATCCCGCATGGTAATTGTAACCTAAATGCATAATTGAAAAGCAGGGGTAACATAGGTTACAAAGTTCAATTTTTTCCAAAATATAATTTATCTTTTAAATTTTTTTCACGGGCAACGCCGGGCACTATTATAATTTCTTTAAGTAACTATTGCAATATTCTGAAAGGTACTAGTAAATGAACATCTGTAAACATAGCACCGTATTAATTATTTAACATATCTAATGTAAAGACTCTTTTCTGGTCAACTGCTAAGCAATAATGTTGTTATGTTCCATAGATCCAAACAACTTAGAAAGCTGTAATGCTTTCCAGAATAATTGCAATTAATTAAAGAACTTTTATTATATTTTAGAAACCGTCCCAACAGAGGGAGGTTAGGTTACTTAACGTCCCTTGGGTCAGTTATGTAAAATAATCACCCGCTCTGCGAAGTTTTCGGGAAAAAAATCGCGCATTTCAATCTCAAAAGACAATAACAATTACTTTTCGGGAAATTTTTCCTTAACCACGGGTTCCCTCGACCAATTTCGTCCACAATTGGTCTAAAATTGGCCTGGGAAACCCTTGGTAAAGTAAAATTCCATTAACTTCCTTGTAAAGTAGTTTTAAATAATTAATAGAATTGTTAAATTGGAGCCTTGTAAGGAAATTATAAATGATAATTTTAAGTTTCTATGATATCTTAATGAAAACGACTTAACTTGTCAGTCTATCAACATACTGCAATTCTGTCAATTTCGTTCTTTGGCTCTGTTGTATAAATTCGCAAGTCGCTTTTACAGAAAATTAAAGATTTATAAAATCTATTTTCAGGAAAAAAAATGCTACTGTCTGTCTATCTGTCCGTCCGTTTGTATCCAAAATGGCTGAATCCGGTCCAAATTTGTTGTGGGACCTCACATGACCCCGGGGAAGCTTTAAGGATGCTCAGAATTACAAAGTTTGTCTCCAAAATATGTTTTTTTTGTAAGACTTTGAATATCCACGAAAACAAATCAACTCCGCGATCTTTTTTGTTGTTGTTTTATAATGTACAAAAAGTAAATGCAGACAGATTTGGGGTTTTCTATTTTATACTGTTAGGTGTAAAGTAGAGGAATTTCTACAATAAAGTTAATTTTTGTTTTAATTATCGTTAACACAATTTCTAATTTTCTAATTTCTAATTAATAACTAAAAACTAAACCGTCTACTATCCGTTATAAAGTCAAAATTAATAAAATTAATATAATGACATTTAGTGACATTTAATCACAATTATACCCTTTAACATTTCCAAACACAGCGTACTAAATACTACAGAAAGAACACTAATAAAACTAGTAACACAGATTACTAAATACTACAGAGAGAACACTAATGAAGCTAGGAACACAGAGTACTAAATACTACAGATAGAACACTAATGAGACTAGGAACACAGAGTACAAAATACTACGACGAGAGCACCTATTACTCCCCCCCCCCATCCCCCGCCATAGTACTGGTTCCTGCATTGTGTAACTATAAAATGTAAATGAATGCCCTCCCCCCTCCCCCTATTATTAGTGACTTGGGTTCATTGTATGATGTATTTGTTGAAGGTGTAATTCTATTATTGCCATGTATTGTTCATCAATAAGAAATTATAAATAGAAGTGTACACTTTTGACATGTAGGTGTTTGGGGGGGCGGGGTCTGTTCAAAAATTAAAATTGAAAAGGATATTTCAGATTTATAACAGAGAATGTACTAAATTTTGAATAAGCTTTGAAAATTCTTGTATTAAAGTTCCTATCTAAACTGAAATAATTACTTCAGATAAGTTTAGTACTTCCTGTTTTCTAGGTTCTGCGTAACATGGAGCTTACTCCAAAGATTACACCTTAATACTCGATGTATTCTAGGTTCTACGTAACCTGGAGTTTACTCCAAAGATTACTCCTTATTACTCCTTGTATTCTAGGTTCTACGTAACCTGGAGTTTACTCCAAAGATTACTCCTTAGTACTCCTTGTATTCTAGGTTCTACGTATCCTCGAGTTTACTCCAAACAAGTTTAGTACTCCCTGTATTCTAGGTTCTACGTAACCTGGAGTTTACTCCAAAGATTGCCTCAAACTAGACTGGGAAAGCTGAAGGAAATGAGATACTCTGATCAAATCTTGAATCTATGCGATAAATATAATCTTGAGGTATTTTCTCAAATTAAAATTGAACTGTGTATTAAGGAATTGAGTGTTTGCCACTAACTAAGATTGGTTGCAAAGATATAGGTATTAGAAAATCAGAGTTTGTGGCAAAGACTCAATTTATTTATGGTTTTGCTAAATATGCTAGATATATATATTAGTTTTTGAAATATTAAAATCTCCGTAATAGGTTGCAAAGATATAATAATTTGACAATTAGAGTTTGATGAAAGGGTTTGGTTCCTATAGCCTTTATCAACAATTAGATTCTTTTATTAGTAAAATTTTACAATTTTGACAAGAAAAATTTTGGAAAAAATTTATAAACGCCGAAAGATTTTCGCTATGAAAATTTTTACATAATGAAGGCTAAGTTAAATTTTTTTTGGTGCTCTAATAAAATCTTATAATGTTTAGGAGAATGAATTTTATTTTGACCGACACCCACGGAGTTTCGGTGCAATAGTGAACTTCTATCGAACTGGTAAACTACATCTAGGAGAGGAGGGATGTGTTATAGCATTTAAACAAGATTTAGATTACTGGGGGATAGACGAACTTTATCTAGGTAAGGTTCCGTTTAAGAAAGAAAATTTTTGGAAAATTAAATAATTAATTAATTAATTGACGAAACAGGTAGTGTAGAACCAAATAGATTCTCAAGTACAATAGGTGGCAACAGAGAAATGGACCAATTATACACGATGTCACAAGCCTATCACAAGTGTCAAATATAGCATGTTTTCCAAGATTAAATAAAAAAGTGTGAAAAAAGAAACTAAAGAACACATAAAATTGAACTTATGTTATCACAAAATTTAAATTATCACAATTATTAATAATTTTGTCGGACACAAAAACTGAATTGACACTTGTGACGTCAGAAATACAGCTGTACTAAGAGTGTACAAATTCTACGTTGCCATCTATTGTACTAGAATATATTTGCGTATAACTAACTACAACAAGTACACTTCTTGTCTTTATTCACTTATGTTCAGACATATATTTATCTCTAATTCGAAACCTGTTAAAAATAATAATGATCATAATTAAAATAATAAAAATAAACTACCCAACAAACAAATGTAAAGTAGAAAACACTAAAAACCTTTATTTAGCGGGTGTAAATGGGTCCACAAGTACAAGTTTAATGATGGGAAGAACTGTTCAGATTTGTCTCGTTAACTGAACTGAAAGTTCAGATATTAGTTCAAATGAACGGTAGCATAATGCCATGAGTGCTCATGACGATAATTAAACCATATTTCGACTGACGTCTAGTTTACCCTAAATAGACTATGGCCGGGGTCTATTTCCTTCTTGTTATATAAATCTATAACATTTGATATTTACAAATAGATTATCAAGAACAATAGATAACATTTCATATATACAAATAGATTATCAAGAACAATATATAACTTAATACTATGCTCTTTTCCACCCTCACTTACTTTATTGTCTTCCTGTCTATAGTTGTACTAGTAGCAAGAATCTTAACTTGATCCGTACTAAACAAAAGCAAGCTGTGAGAATTATCTTCCCCAGATTAATTTTCCCTCACGAGGATTATACTTTTCTATGTGATATTTATATTGTAAAAATATTAATCTTCGTGTAATAAATGATTTGATTTGATTTGAACATTTCATATATATAAATAGATTATCAAGAACAATAGATAACATTTCATATATACAAATAGATGATCAAGAACAATAGATAACATTTCATATATACAAATAGATTATCAAGAACAATATATAACATTTCATATATACAAATAGATTATCAAGTACAATAGATGGCAACGTAGAATTTGTACACTCTTAGTACGGCTGTATACTTACGTCACATGTGTCAACAGTTTTAAGTGACAAAACTATTATTGATAGTGATAATGAAGTGCAAAAAGTGCCATTTTGTGTTCTTTATTTCCTGTTTTTACACTTTTTTATTTAATTTTGGAACAGACTGAAAAAATTATTTACGTGGTGATGATAACACTAGACTCTTCTTGTATATATGGTTAATTCATGATGGCACTAGACTCTTCTTGTATATATGGTTAATTCATGATGGCACTAGACTCTTCTTGTATATATGGTTAATTCATGAGCTGGTTAATTCATAATGGCACTAGACTCTTCTTGTATATATGGTTAATTCTGGGTCTAAATTCTAATTCTAAATCGTTTCTTAAACTCTTCTTTAATCCGTTTCTATCGGAAGTTTGAAAAAAGCTGATTTTTTAAAAAATCGGGATTTTAAAATTATGAAAAATTGAATTAAAATTTTTATCCATTTTCTCAGATTTAAATAAGAGACAGTTTGAATTAAAAATGCATGTTTACATAAAAAAATTCTGACCTTTGAGCCAAAGCTTTTGACAAATATGTTCTTCAAAAACATGCATTTACGTAAATACCTACGTAGGCTCTCTATACCTTTAAATATTCATTCAAAAACGTTGAAAGGAATTGAGTTTTTGCCACAACCTCAAATTTTCTAATTTCTATATCTCTGCAACTAGTGGGTGTAAACATTTGATATTTCAAACTTGGATTATTTGACCTAACAGAATTAATAGTTTGAAATATCTAAGGTCTACGACAATGGGTTTCCAAGATATAGGTACAAGAATATTTGAGTTTGTGTCAAAAACTCAGTTCCTTTAACTAGGATTTTTGCTTTTAACTTCATTTTATCAGTTTTTTAAACTCCACATAACTATAAACTTTGTTTATATTCTTATTAAGGAAAACTTCTTAAAACTTTAATGATATTCCTTTCAATACAGGAAAACTCACAACAAATTCGATTTTTTTATAATTAATTATTTCAAGGCAACTTTTTGTCTCTGTTAGAAAATAGTAGATAATTTTTAATATTACAAAAACAAATTTAATATTAATATTAAAAATAATTTTAGTTGTATAACTTTAAAATAACTTTAAAAAATGCCTTTTTGAAAACAAAAGTTTCAGAAGTCTAAAAAGAATTTGGTATTTTTCCAATGTAACCCATACAACTATAGAATAGGAAGAAAGTAGACACTATTTATGCATTTGATGTTTTAATGAAGCAAATCATTTTACCGCTAGCTTGTAAATTTACTTAACAGGGTCTGTGTACACTGCACAATTGCTGTGTTTCATATTGATTGAATTACAAATTTTTATTTAACAAAATGTGTTGGAGCACCGGAACCATATTTAACAAAGGAGCATTATTCTTCAATTGTTGATCAATAATAATTGTCATAGACCTAAATTTGAAGAATGTTGTTAGAAAGTTAAAGGAATTGAGTTTTTGCCACAAACTCTGATTTTCTAATCTCTATATCTTTGTAACCCAATGTCGTAGACCTTAGATATTTCAAGCTATTAATACTTATAGATAAAACAATCTAAGTTTGAAATATCAAAGGTTTGCACCATCAGGTTGCAAAGATATTGGGATCAGAAGATTTGAGTTTGTGGCAAAAACTCAACTCCTTTGGCTCCGGTACTTTAACAAATTTCTTCAGTTGAAAATTTAACATTTCTTAGAGTGTATTTAAAGTCTAACAGTAGTGTCTTACTATTCCGCTGTTTTATAAACCCCGCTGTTTTTAAAACAAGTTTAATTCGCTTAAAAATAAGAAATGTTTAAGTTTTTTTATTTGTAAATTAGTTTGTGGTTAATTATTGAAAATATTGTTAATTATTATCGATAGAATCTAAACCTAAAACCTTCGGTGAAAGTTGCTAATGATACGTATCAAACCTTGAAAAATAAATTATGTATAATATATATATTTACTTTATAGTTTACTTGGTGTACTTTACTCCTTAAAACTTTAACGAAAAACTAGATAAAAAACTATTGATGGTCCGACTATGGGACCTCGTAGCTTCTCATAGTTTTTATTGTATGCTGCACAAGTATAGAGAAATACATAATTATCGCGGGTTACATATTAGAAATTTAAAAATATACTTTGTATAGTTTGACCAGTTGCAATTGTAATATATTAAAAAAAAATTCCGATCTTTTCCGAAATATTATATGAAATTTATTTTTTTCTTTTAAATAGACTAAATTTAAGTTTTACAACAGCAAATTAAAAGTTATATGATACTTATTCTTACCCAACCTTTTTCAGAACCCTGCTGTCAGCAAAGATATTATCAAACCAGAGAACTTATGTCACTGGACCGGGCGGAGAAGGTAAACAAACAATTAGTGTACTGCAATAAAGTATGCGAGAGAAAGATAGAGTTGTCCTCCCCGCCCCCATCCACCTAAACCCCTTCCCCCCATTTCCTGCCTGGGATCGCTTGAACCCCCTCACCTTAACGTCTGGTCAGACCAAGGAGAATTGAATATAAGGAGGGGGCGATAAGGTTTCCGTACACTTTGCTGTGACGTTTTTGGACTGCTGAAGAACTAGTTTTTGCGTAACAACAATAACAAAGATTGTAAACAATAACACAAATAATAAACAGACATCTGACCTATCTCTGGCTTTAGATGAAGATTCACCGTATACTAACTCATGTTTGTTTACATTAGATCGGCTGCATTTGTTATTGTTGTTACGCAAAAACTAGTTCTTCAGCAGTCCAAAAACGTCACAGCAAAGTGTACGAAAACCTTATCGCCCCCTCCTTCTATTCAATTCTCCTTGGGTCAGACTGTTATGTGAACATTTTAATTAATTTTCCGGCGTTGAAGTCACTGAGTCTGTAGAAAACTAAAGAAATACACATGATTCGCTTGCTTTCTTTTACAGGGTTCTACATTTCTTAACTTCAAAGCGAACATAGCGCCTCTCAAAGTTATAATGCAAGGAAAGTATTTAGAGGTGCACACATCTTTTGTACTGGGGCGGTAATGTAAACACAAGACGGATGCCGAAGCCTGACATGGGACAAGTATTCGCAACTGCAATTAACTTTCCTTGCATTATAACCTTGGCGCCTCTAGTGTTTAAAATGTTTTTAAAATCTACCTGATTCCGCATGTGCTCAAGCTCCGTTACAACACCTATACTCTAATCTTTATAACTCTTTTGCCTTAATCAAAGCAACTTCTTTAGCAGATTGTTGAGCTCTTTTTGAAAATATTATAATATACAGTTTAACTATGAAGACAGTGAAAGAATTTATAAAATAAAATTATAAAAATACACTGATTATGAAATGCTTCAGATATTTAGTTTTTAATTGAATAATTATATGGAGCTCTTTAAAACTGTTCTTGCATATTTCAATGGTATTAATTCATTTATTACAATTATGTTTAGGTATAAAAGTATAAACCCTAATGGGAAATGATTAAGACGACAATTTATAAATTCTTTCAATGTTTCCGAAGTTCTGGGTTGAACTCTAGATACAATTGCCATTTTTGGAATTAGGGACTTATTCAAGTGTTGCCAACCGCCCGAATCTTAGGCCCATAACGAGAAAACAGTCCGAATGAAATTGCTTTGGGCTTAAGAAAATTGTGGGCCGAATTTTGGGCCGAATGAAATTGTTGATATTAATCGGTAAAGACTTGTTTGGATGAAGGAAGAATGAAATGACTTTATGAGTTTGAAAATATTCACACTCTTCCTCTAAGTAAACAAGTTTTAAAATCATGGATTCTATTCTAATGAATATTATTATATATTAGGCTTTTCGCCCCCATCTTCTATTACAATTGAGAACATGTCTCTCTTTGTTTTGTATACACTGTAAAACAAAAACAAAAAAAGTTCGTGAATTTTGTGAAAAATATTCGTGAATTTTCAAAATTTTAATTTAAATCGAATTCTGTTGAAGACTAATTTTTGAAATCCCTAAACCTTCCCTGGAGTCATGTGAGGTCCCACACAAAATTTAGGCCCGATCAGTTCAGCCGTTTTGACGTTTATTAGATACAAACAAACACTTATCAAGATTGCCCCCCTCTCCTCTTCTTTTCTATTCAGATTCTTAAGCTGGAGTATATTTGAATCAAAGAAGCAAGAAATCAGCTGTTTTGCTAAAATATTTAAAATTAGGCCCAAATATTTTGCTTTAAGGCCCAAAAAAATATTCGGAGGGGGCTTAGCCCCCAACTCTAGAATATGGGCCTAATATTTTGTATTTGGGTCTAAGTTTTTCCTCTTTCCGGATCGACTAGACCCATCTTTAGGAGTTGGCAACACTTTAGGGTCCGAATTTTAGTTACTTTATCCAACCAAACCCATCTCTAGGTAGAGGAACCTGAATATTTCCGACCAGGAGCCATCGGACGAATACAAAAGTGTCTCTGGGATCTATTTGAGAAACCTCATACCTCACTCGGAGCTAAGGTAATTTTAAATCAATTTTAAGAGAATTGTTATCACGAATTTTTATTCTTAATTTCTCGATCCATGGGATAAAGCTTTCGTATTTGTTTCGATGCAAATAAGTCGCTTTTTATGCCGCAAACCCGATTTTTACATATTCGTGGATTTTCATAAGTCTGTTCCGCACATTTTTATACAAAACAAAGGATAAGTGAATTTGAAATTGAATATTACGGGCTTATTTAAGCATCTAAATATTGTATAGCAAATCTGTTTTTATATAAGGTTTCTTCAATAGCCTTTAGTGACTTAAATTGAATAAATGTATCATTTACTATCCGACAAATTAGAATCAATGGAAATTTAAACCCCCGGGTTTATCATTGAATCCCGATATTCGATCCTTTGTAAAAAATAACAAATTATTTTTATTATTTATTATTATTTTTAAAAGGGGCGGGATTAAATGAAAATTTTTGCATACCAAATAACCAGCTTTTATAAAGGAATGTATATTTCACAATTTTGTCTTGTTCAACATGTTTTTAAGAAAAATCTTGAATTTTCAATCTCAAAAAAACAGTTGTATGAAAAAATTTGCGCATTTTTGATTTTGATATTTAATATTTTCTTTTTATAAATTGATTGATATATTGAAGCAAGGAGGAATGTTCAATCCAACGTTTCTGGAAAGTTCGGTGATTTTTGTTTAAATAGTTTAAATAATTAATGCTTTCCTGATGTTTATATCGAAACCAGGGTAATATTCTTTCTAGACATTTACGAAAGAATTTCTAATATCGATTATTGGCATCAGCTGTTGGTTAACCAATGACATTGTAGATTCTAAAATTTCGTTTGATTTAACACATTTTGCATTTATGAAGCTGCAATTCCTGTGATTTTAAATCTGGGTATAAGTTCAGTTAGGTTTGGGATAAGTAATGTTATGTTTGGGGTAAGTAATATCTTGTTATAAACAATTATAAAAATATTTATTTATCTTTTTTATTTTAGGTTGTAGCGATTATATCCATTCTTTTCATCATCATTTCAACAATAGTGTTAACTCTCAATACCTTACCATACTTTCAGGTATTTATACAAATCATAATAATTTGACTCTCAAAATATAATTTTATCATTTTGCATTGTGTGGGACCTCCCGTGGCTCCAGGGAAGGTTTATGAATGATCAAATTATCAAAAATTTGCTTCCATCAAAATTCGATTTTCATTAATTCTTTGAACATTTTCAAAATCTACGAATCCGCAGAATTATTTTTTGTATTTGTTTACAAAGAGAACAATTTCACAGTTAAAAGAGAAGATGGGTTTGAAGCACCCTAAAAGTCTAGTATATATATACTTTGCTTGTCTGTCTTTTTTTCTGTTAGTATACAATAAACGTTAAAACCGATCGAGCCCAAATTTTGTTTGGGACCTCACATGACTCCATGGGGATGGTTTATGGTGTTTTAAATTACAAAACATTGTACCCAAAAGTTTTCGATTTTTGTTAAATTTTGAAATTGCGCGAACAAATATTATTACCTCAACCCAGGGGGCCAAGATGGTTAAAAGGGGGGAAAATTACCTGGAAAAATGTCGATTTTTTCATTTTAGAAACAAATCAATGTTTACAGAAAAAAACCGCAAAATTTGGAGTTATTAATAGAAACATGACGTCCGTAACAAACAAATATGTAGGTATACACTATGCATGAATTGATACCAAGAATATTCATAATAAGGTCAAATCTAGGTGAGAGGTTGATACATATCGAGTATATTGATATATATAGCATGAAATGGCGTCTTTAAAGGGACAGTAAGCAAATTTTACGTGACCCTCCATGCACAGATGACAATGCCCGATTTACAACGGTACCCTTGAAATCTTAATCTGATCAAAAATGTGGAAGATATCCTGACTCGAAAAGAGTTAATTTCTGTGAATTTCTCCTGTATCTTCAACCTTGACGATCTGTAAACCTTCCTAGTGGGTTTCCAACAAAAAGATAAATAGTACATTTTATAATCTCTTGTAAAGAGGAGGTTGAAGAGATTGTTTATGTTAAGGCTGGAGCAGGAGATGGTATAGAGTAAATAGAAGAGATTGTTTATGTTTAGGCAGGATCTGAAGATGGTATAGAGTATATAGAAAAGATTGTTTATGTTTAGGGGGGATCTGGAGATGGTATAGAGTATATAGAAGAGATTGTTTATGTTTAGGCAGGATCTGAAGATGGTATAGAGTATATAGAAGAGATTGTTTATGTTTAGGCAGGAACAGGAGATGGTATAGAGGATATAGAAGAGATTGTTTATGTTTAGGCAGGAGCAGGAGATGGTATAGAGGATATAGAAGATATTTTTTATGTTTATGCAGGATCTGGAGATGGTATAAAGGATATAGAAGAGATTGTTTATGTTTAGGCAGGAGCAGGAGAGGGTGGGGATGAGACTGAGGAGATAGATTATCCTCTTTTTTCTCTAGCCGAGGCGATCTATATGTCCTGGTTCACTTTTGAACTTCTCATCAGACTCATATCGTTAGTTTCATTATATTTTTAATTCTTTTTACTTTAAAAAATAATTTATTTTTACGTAAGCAAAAGCTTACGCATACAAGACAAAAACAATTTATCAGTGAGCGTGTTTCCACTTCGTTTTCGAAGTTTTACTAACTAACAAACTAACTAACTAATTAATTAATTAACTAACTAAATAACTAACTAACTAACTAACTAACCAACTAACTAACTAACTAACTAACTAACTAACTAACTAACTAACTAACTAACTAACTAACTAACTAACTAACTAACTTACTAACTAACTAACTAACTAATTAACTAAATAACTAACTAAGTAACTAACTAACTAACTAACTAATTAACTAAATAACTAACTAAGTAACTAACTAAATAACTAACTAACTAACTAACCAACTAACTAACTAACTAACTAACTAACTAACTAACTAAACAACTAATTCACTAAATAACTAACTAAGTAACTAACTAACTAACTAACTAACTAACTAAACTAACTAACTAACTAACCAAATAACTAACTAACTAGCTAACTAATTAACTAAATAACTAACTAAGTAACTAACTAACTAACTAACTAACTAACTAACCAACTAACCAACTAACTAACTAACTAACTAATTATCTAACTATCTATCTATCTGTAGGTGTCCTGATAAATGCAAGTTTGTTAAAACTCCAATGAATGTAATCGATCTACTTGCAGTTCTACCGTAAGTCTTTTCAAAGTTTTACATTTTAATAACACTTTCCTAAAACTTTTATACTTTCATACCGTGACAACCAGAAAAAACAGTAGAAAAGTAAGACGACATTAAAGCAATTCTGAAGTGCATTTGATATTGTTACAAAGCAAATAGCTTTACTAGTAAGCTATAAAATCACTTATTAAGTGAAATGGGTCTTTTTACAATGCACAATTGCTGTGTCTCATGTTCAATGGCTTATTTAAAGTCATAACTTCAGTCTAAAAGTCGACTTCCTATTCTAGAGCTTTCTGGTTATCATTGTATGTTTTGGCTTCCTTTGGGTCATTTGAAATTACGTTACCAGTTTCTTTGGTTCAGATATTACGTACAGTTCCTTTAATGTTCACTGTTCAGATATTACGTACAGTTGCTTTAATGTTCTCTGTTCAGATATTACGAACAGTCCTTTAATGTTTACTGTTCAGATATTACGTACAGTTCCTTTAATGTTCTCTGTTCAGATATTACGTACAGTTCCTTTAATGTTCACTGTTCAGATATTACGTACAGCTCCTTTAATGTTCACTGTTCAGATATTACGTACAGCTCCTTTAATGTTCACTGTTCAGATATTATGTGAGCCTAATCCTACTGAACACGAACTCGAACAGCGGAGAGTTAACAGAGGTTCGAAGGATCGCTCAGTTCTTCAGAATTATGAGAATAGTGAGAATATTTAAGGTACAGTAATCATAGGGGAAAAGTAGTCTTCATTCACCTCCCCCCCCCCCNTACATTGAGAATGCACATGGACGACGCACATTGAGGACGCACATTGAGAATGCACATTGAGGACGCACATTGAGAACTTACATTGAGAATGCACATGGAAGACGCACATTGAGGAGGCACATTGAGAACATACATTGAGAATGCACATGGACGACGCACATTGAGGACGCACATTGAGAATGCACATTGAGGACGCACATTGAGAACTTACATTGAGAATGCACATGGAAGACGCACATTGAGAACTTACATTGAGAATGCACATGGAAGACGCACATTGAGGACGCACATTGAGAACATACATTGAGAATTCACATGGAAGACGCACATTGAGTACATACATTGAGAATGCACATGGAGGACGCACATTGAGAATGCACATGAAGGACGCACATTGAGAAAGCACATAGAGGACGCACATTGAGAACGCGCATGGAGGACGCAGATTGAGAAAGAACATTGAGAACTGACTCCACATGGAGGACAGCAAATAAAGATGCATATTGGGAACGCTTCTGGGGGACGCACATTGAGAACACCCATGAAGGACGCACAAGGAGAAGTGCACATCAAGCACAATAAAAACTGCATCAACTAATTTAGTTCTCCGTACTTTAGTGAAAAATAATGATAATTAAATTTGATTAATTTGTTGTATTTGAGGTTAAAATATAGTTTAATTTATATTTGTTGTATTTGAGGTTAAAATACAGTTTAATTTATATTTGTTGTATTTGAGGTTAAAATACAATTTATTTTATATTTTTAAACAGAATTCTTTAATTTCAACATTATTATTGAATAGAAAGCTACTAAATCATTAATTTTTATTTGAATAATCTTAATGATAATTAAACACTATTATTTTAACTTCAAACAACGTTTACTAATGCATGAGCATTGAACAATAAACGAATAAGAATTAATTCTAATTCCGAACCACAAAAACTAGAATTATTGGCAACAATTTCCATTTGCAAAATTTTGGCAAATGGTTTTTAAAATACAAAATAAGTTGAGAAGGAGAAATTGTGAGAGATATATGGGTGGGTATGCCTGTTTCACAACGTTACTCTTGAAACCTTAATCTGTAAATCAATAATGTGGAAGATACGTTGTTTCTAGATTTAAAAGTGTTTAATCTGTTGAATTCTGAATCTTTTGTAGAGAAATAACATATATTTCTAATTCTACTTGATCAGACAATACTTTTTAAGGGCACCGTTGCAAATCCAACATGCCATTCTTGAAACGGAGAGTCACTTGTAATTATGTTTACAGTCCCTATAACTATTATCAGCTTGCTCGGCACTCTACTGGACTGCAGAGCCTGGGGTACACCTTGAAGAACAGTTACAAGGAGCTCGGTCTTCTCATGCTCTTCATCACTATGGGGGTCAGTATACCATTAATAACAGTGGGATAAATCCTACAGGGGAATGGGAAGACGACATTAACAAAATCTTTTGCGTATTTTCGTGTTTTTATGAAACAAATTCTGATTACTAAACAACGTAACAATCATTCATACTTCACTAGCACTAGAGAGTCACAGAAGGAGAAAGTCAAATTTAAGCGACATTACTAGTACGACATTTTGACCTCGTGACACTTCTAGTTTTGATTATTATACACACAAGTATAAAAATAGCATTTATTAAGTTCCATACTAGAAATTCAACACATTATCGTTCTCTTCAAACATTGGAATTATGATTGAAAACGTGTAAACTTTCAATCCCACGTGAATACTGAACAATTGTGGTGTTTCACGTTCATTGGACTATTTTAGAGTTAAGTCTAACAGCTTCCTATTATACAGTTTTATGGGTCTTGTCTATATATAAAAAAAAACCAAGACATTCGTATATATATATAATGTAATAGGATGGCCGGCCAAACGGCTGGACCGATTGGGCGGAAATTTTATGTGGACACTCAGGGGTGGCCGGGGGGTGTTACAGGCTAAAAAATCGAAATTTTTCCACGGGCAACGCCGGGCCCTTCAGCTAGTTGTAGATAAAGTAGTTCACAAATAGGCAGCATACTAATATCTCACCGAAAAAAATCCCAGAAAACTAATGATTTAAATTTTATTCAGATTTTGATTTTTGCCTCCTTGACTTTTGTATTTGAGAAAGAGAACGTGGAGGATACAAAGTTTGAAACTATGCTAGATGCTTACTGGTGGGCACTCATTACTATGACAACGGTATTTTTTCTCTTTATATATTTGTCAACACATTTTAAAAATAATGTGATCAAGGATGAACACTTTTGAATTATATAGGTCTAATCTGCAACACCTTAATTTTGATGTACACAGAGGAAACTTTTAATTGGAAGGATTAATTACTTAATCAATGAAAACGGATGAAACGTAATTTCGAGATGTATTTTCCGAGAGCATATTCTGATTGGTGTAAAATTTAGATATATAAATATGGATTTAACTTAATATGTTAACATACGAATTAGTGTGAAGGGATTAACTATTCAAAAGTTCTGACCTCAAAAGAATTGAGAATTTTTTACTCGCAAATTTTTTGTTAAAACCTTGAAGATTTTATCCTGTTTTAGGTTGGATATGGAGATATAGCTCCGACAACGGCTCTGGGTCGAGTTTGCGGCTCAATGTGCGCTATTTGCGGCGTTCTAGTTGTTGCCCTCCCTATTCCTATCATTGGTAATATTGCTTGCCTTTGCTTTTTACTTAGTTCTTGCTAGTGTCTTTTGTTTTTCTTGTTTTTGCTCTTTTTCTGATTTGTGCTCTTGTTCTAAGTTTACTCATGTTCTTGTTTTTTTTCTTATCCTTTTACTAGCTCTTGCTCTTCCTCTCATCCATGCTCTTGTTTATGCTTTTATACTCTTTATTGGCTGTCGGTCTTGCTCTTTCTTTTATTTTTATTTTATTTCTCTTACTTTGCTCTTCCTCTTGCTTTTTCTCTTGCTCACACTCTTATCCTTACTTTGACTTTTATTCTTATTCTTGTTCTAGTTCTTGGTATCTTTCTTACTCTTATTCTTCCTCTTGTTCTTGCACATGTTCTAAATTTTTGTTATTGCTCTTGCTCTCTTTTCTGGTTTTTGTTCTACTTATTATATTATAATCATGTTCTTTTACTCATACTCTTATTCTTACTCTTACTCTTGCTCTAGGTCTTGTTTTTTTTGTTATCACTCTTAGTCTTTTTCTTAATTTTGGTTATTACCATTATTATTTCTTTTGTTAATACTCTTAGTCTTACCTTTATTCTTGTTCTAAATCTTGTTCTTAATCTTGTTCTTAATCTTGTTCTTAATCTTGTTCTTAATCTTGTTCGTAATCTTGTTCTTAATATTGTTCTTAATCTTTTTTCTTAATCTTGTCCTTAATCTTGTTCTTAATCTTGTTCTTAATCTTGTTCTTAATCTTGTTACTAATCTTGTTCTTAATCTTGTTCTTAATCTTGTTCTTTGTCTTATTCTTAATCTTGTTCTTAATCTTGTTCTTAATCTTGTTCTTAGTCTTGTTCTTAATCTTGTTCTTCCTGTTATTATATTTAAGAAAAATCTCAAATTTTTTCCAGGAAATAATTTTGCGAACTTCTACAAGAGTGAGCGGCGTAAGGAGCAGATTGATGAGAAAAGAAAAGCTCTTGAGAAGAAGAAAAGAGAAGGACAGATAACTCCCTTCGGAGAAAATCTCGGTCTTAATGTCACAGAGCTGGAACAAGGTAGAGTTGCGGATTCAACCACTCAAAAATAAAGAAAGTCTTCCCTAGTTTTTTTACGATTTGAAAGAAACTCCCCTTTAAGCCTGTATTTTATTTTTGCATCGACTTAGAGGCGCCTGCTTGGTTCACATCCTTCATCCCATATCATCTCAGAACCTCTTATAAGTCTGTAAATTCACAAAACTTATTATTAGTCTGTAAATTCAAAAAACCTCTTATTAGTCTGTAAATTCACGAAACCTCTTATTAATATGTAAATTCACAAAACCTCTAATTAGTCTGTAAATTCACAAAACCTCATATTAGTCTGTGAATTCACAAATTCTCATATTAGTCTGTAAATTCACAAAACCTCTTATTAGTCTGTACATTCAAAAAACCTCTTATTAATCTGTAAATTTACAA
Organism: Eurytemora carolleeae; assembly: GCF_000591075.1. NCBI lineage: Eukaryota > Metazoa > Arthropoda > Copepoda > Calanoida > Temoridae > Eurytemora > Eurytemora carolleeae. Next base: position 238,026 of record NW_019396128.1, on the reverse strand, counting down.
AACCTCTTATTAGTCTGTAAATTCACAAAACCTCTTATTAGTCTGTAAATTCAAAAAACCTCTTATTAGTCTGTAAATTCACGAAACCTCTTATTAATCTGTAAATTCACAAAACCTCTAATTAGTCTGTAAATTCACAAAACCTCATATTAGTCTGTGAATTCACAAATTCTCATACTAATCTGTAAATTCACAAAACCCCTTATTAGTCTGTACATTCAAAAAACCTCTTATTAATCTGTAAATTTACAAAACCTCTTATTAGTCAGTAATTCCCAAAACCTCTTATTAGTCTGTAAATTCACAAAACCTCTTACAGAAAGAAATTCTCGAAACCTCTTAACTGTATGGTTCCTGTTATAAACTATTCTGCTCCGAACTATCTGTATAACTGTATGGTTCCTGTTATAAACTATTCTGCTCCGAACTTATAACTGTATGGTTCCTGTTATAAACTATTCTGCTCCGAACTTTCTGTGTAACTGTATGGTTCCTGTTATAAACTATTCTGCTCCGAACTATCTGTATAACTGTATGGTTCCTGTTATAAACTATTCTGCTCCGAACTTTCTGTGTAACTGAATGGTTCCTGTTATAAACTATTCTGCTCCGAATTATCTGTATAACTGTATAATTTCTGTTTTAAACTATTCTGCTCCGAACTATCTGTATAACTGTATGGTTCCTGTTTTAAACTATTCTGCTCCGAACTATCTGTATAACTGTATGGTTTCTGTTATAAACTATTCTGCTCCGAACTATATGTATAACTGTATAATTTCTGTTATAAACTATTCTGTTCCGAACTATCTGTATAACTGAATGGTTCCTATTATTAACTATTCTGCTCCGAACTATCTGTATAACTGAATGGTTCCTGTTATAAACTATTCTGCTCCGAACTATCTGTATAACTGAATAGTTCCTGTTATAAACTATTCTGCTCCGAACTATATGTAATAATTTCTGTTATAAACTATTCTGCTCCAAACTATCTGTATAACTGAATGGTTCCTGTTATAAACTATTCTGCTCCGAACTATCTGTATAACTGAAGGGTTCCTGTTATAAACTATTCTGCTCCAAACTATCTGTTTAACTGAATGGTTTCTGTTTCTCCAGGTTATATGGGAGAAGATAGAAGAGGAAGTTATCTAATAAACAGACAGAACGGAAAATGAGAAAAACTAGGAAAAGGGGAGGGGTGTCACTATACTCCCTCCCCCTCTGATACCTCCCCTCTCCTATTACAGCTCAACGAATTAACCAGAAAATCTAGTAAAAATATGTAAATATGTAAGAGAAAAAGTTCACTCAGTTTTCTTTAGTTCATAAACTAAAGTTTGTGTTATGTTTTTATTCCTCCTAAACTACAGTACAATTTCCACAAAAGATAATAATACACTTTAAACAATGAAAATCATATTTTTATCAATATTTAATCAAAAATTAAAACATTTTTGAAAACAAAACTTCCCTTTTCTGCTGCCGACTTATATTTCAAAGCCTTCTCAACTTAAATTTAACTTTAAACTGAAAGTTTTTAATTCTTGAAAAGCTAAAACAAAATAAAATACTGAATACATTTTTATAATTAGTTTTATAAACAACTAGCTTGGGAAACCAGTTTTAAAGTTTTTAATTCTTGAAAAGCTAAAACAAAATAAAATACTGAATACATTTTTATAATTAGTTTTATAAACAACTAGCTTGGGAAACCAGTTTTATAAACAACTAGCTTGGGAACCCAGTTTTATAAACAACTAGCTTGGGAACCCAGTTTTATAAACAACTAGCTTGGGACCCAGTTTTATAAACAACTAGCTTGGGAACCCAGTTTTATGAATAGCTTGGGAACCCAGTTTTATAAACAACTAGCTTGGGAACCCAGTTTTATAAACAACTAGCTTGGGAACCCAGTTTTATAAACAACTAGCTTGGGAACCCAGTTTTATAAACAACTAGCTTGGGACCCAGTTTTATAAACAACTAGCTTTGGAACCCAGTTTTATAAACAGCTTGGGAACCCAGTTTTATAAACAACTAGCTTGGGAACCCAGTTTTTAAACAACTAGCTTGGGAACCCAGTTCTATAAACAAATAGCTTGGGAACCCAGTTTTATAAACAACTAGCTTGGGAACCCACTTTTATAAACAACTAGCTTGGGAACCCAGTTTTATAAACAACTAGCTTGGGAACCCAGTTTTATAAACAACTAGCTTGGGAACCCAGTTTTATAAACAACTAGCTTGGGAACCCAGTTTTGACTGGAAACTAAAATTTAGCTAAAAACTCACTCAATTTCAATTTTTGACAACCAAGATAAGAATATTCTCATGATTCTACAAAGTTTCCCAAACAAAATTTAAGGCAAATCAGTCAAAGGGTTCATAAGTTATGATTGAAGATACAAACCATATCTATATATAAAGATGACAAGTATTGTAAACAAGGTTAGGTATAATTAACTAATATGAGGGCCGGGCCTGGGCAATCCCTGTTTACCAACTGTTGTCTGTTTTCTTTAAGCTGTTCTAATACGTCATAGTTGATTGTAAAACTATCTTTTTAGTTCATAAAGGAACTGTAAGTGTAATTTCTTAAGTGACCCTCCGTGCAAAAATAGCAATTCCCGATTTACAACGGTGTCCTTAAAACCTTAATCTGATCAAAAATGTGGAAGATAACTTCGTTTTTCTCACTCGAAAAGTGTTTAATATCTATAATTTCTCCATTGCTTTTTTAAGCAAGAAATGCGCAAATCATTTTTGAACTGAAACCGCGAATGAAAGTAGACAGATTAAAGCTTTAAGGGTACCGTTGTAAATCGGGCATTTCAATCTGTGTATGGAGGGTGACTTGAAATTATACTACAGTTCCTTTATAATCCTTGCTTTGTTTTTTTCGTGCCTTTGATTAATAAAGCTGCTGTTAAACTATACTTTTTATATTCGCCCTGTAGGCTTCTATATCCCATTTCGACAGTTTTATAGGACACACTGTATCGATTTATCATGCTTGCTCAAATCTTGTAAACAGTAAAAATATGTAAATACAAGACAACAAATTTCAAGGGAGTATTCAGAGGAGGGGGGTTTCATGAGCACTCTCTTCTGTACACGCCCCTGATCAAGAACGTGAACAGAGGAGGGGGGGGGGGGTTCATGAGCACTCTCTTCTGTACACGCCGCTGATCAATTTGAGAAATATCATATATTCATTATTTCTTTATCAATTGTAAAATTGTATAATACCCTGACTCTTGAAAATAAATTAATTCTATTTTTTTATTTGTTTTGAAAGGTTCAAAACTAGCTAAAAATCTATGGACCTCCTCTACTTAAAAGTGTTAATCTTATAAAGTCCCGCAGTTAAACAACTTAACAAGAATAAATCTTTAAAGGGAGAGACTGGCTAGACATGGTAGTTGGGCTAAAAGTGCTCTAAACATGTAAAAAATACCGCCGCAGCTAGGACAGCGTTCGTAATGCATATGAACATACCAACTTTATGACTGCTCTTTAGTGCGTTGGATAAGGGGGGAGGGGCGGATTCTTTGAAATTCAAAATCAAATTTTCTGGCGTCAAATTCTCTTAACAATTCGTCTTTAAATTTATATTAATTACAAAAATTATTTTAAAACTAATTTGAATTAATTCATTTATATTTTTGTAGTCCTAGTCATGCTTTTAATTAGTAATTGGCAAAATTTTCAACGATTTTTACTTGAGAGCTTGCAACGTTTAAATCACTGTGATTATTATGTACTATGAATATGATGCTTTATGAAAGCGATAAACATATTTAATCAGGTAAATTTAAAGGCCGAGATGTTGCGACACACCAAAGACGATCCAGTTTTGAAAATTACTAAATTTTCATTATACGTATTTGATATTCAAGATTGATGTTGATGTGACCGAAATGTGTAGATCTAAGGTTAGGGGGATAGTGTTTGTGTACAAACTTTACTGTGACGTAATAGGAATGTTTTATCAAAAACAATAACAAAGATTAAAAACAAAGGTTGGGATTTCTAGGCCGGGTAGGGTAGGAATGCCGGGCTTGTTTACTCATTGTTTTATTAGCTGTTTTTTTAACAATAAACAAGTTTCTGAGAAAATAAACATTAATCCTGATAATCCTGAATTTAAAAATCTATACATGGCCAATGTCACAACGGGAATAACAATGAAAAGATATCGTCGTTTTCATTTCTCTTTAATTCCTTTCCCTTTTCCCTCCTCCATAAATCCGCCAGTCACTATTATAGAAAACCGCAAAATAAGAAAATAAACCCAGGGAGAGCTGAATTATTTGTGTGCAGTCAACGGTCTGAAAAGATATCGTTGTGAATCGAACACACATCCCTACAAATGGAAGGTCACTTGAAATTACGTCTACAGTCGCTTTCCATTGAATGCCGTGGTGTAGCTCCCACCTGGAGTAAAGATGTCAATCAGATTAATCAGTTCTCTATTCTCTCTCCGACCCTAGATCAGAACTGGAACCTTGTCAAGCTTGGTATCGAGGCCTGAAAGAAAATTCCAAAAACCTTGAGAACTAGGACCAAAAAAGCTTACATTCATCCAATATAAAAACGTCCAATTCTTAAATTCTAAAATAGACATTTTTTTATTCTACCGTTCCTCGAGAAGTGGGATAAAGAGGGGTTTAGAAGAGCTTAAATCTAGGTATTTACGGATACCTAGGAGACACAAATCCGTCCCAGTGGCTCACTAAGCTAAGTCTTCTTCTGGTCTTACGGGCTTGAGTAATATGATACGTTTAAATATTTTTGATAAAATTTTTTTTATAATGTATATCATTATCATCATTATCATCAGAAGAAATTCTCAAAATTAAAATTTGAATAAAATATGTGAAATCCTTGAACTATTGATAAGAGAAAATGGCTTCAATTTCCGATGATCTGATTCCTGAGTATAGATTTCAATAAACCTGGCTTCCTTGGATTAAAGTATTTGTAACGTTTAGATCAAAGTACATTTTAAAAATTGGACAGGATTAAAACTGATACTTTTTTCTAAAACAATAGTTCCCCACAGCTAAATTGAATTCATTAAGTGTCAAATCAATTATAATGAAAACACTGTTTTCATAACTTGTTTTATCAACCCCCTTGTAATTGTATATATACTATTTCCATATAGTTAAATGTGCTCATTAGTAAATATGTAAATCATGTATTGCGATTAACCCAATCTAAATATGAAGATATATATAACTCCATCATACCCATATTGTAATTGCTTAGCTTCGTTATATTTAACAGCACATAACTTGTAATTACGCTGTTAAGGCCTAACTCTAATCTAAGATGAAGAAATATATTCAGTTGATATAGAGACTCCGATTTGATTGCTGCTGAGAGAGTAATTTGGATTTCGTTGAAACATATGAGCTGAGATTGCACACATTAGTTTGGCGTTGATAGATTATGAGCTAGTGTCCTGTCCAGTTGACATCGATAGCTCATGAGATCGTGCCCAGTGGTTTGGCATATACCATGTTCTATGAACCCCCCTGTATATATACCATGTTCTATGAACCCCCATGTATATATATTATGTTCTATGAACCCCCCTGTATGTATATACTATGTTCTATGACCCCCCCCTGTATGTATATACTATGTTCTTTGAACTCTCCTGTATGTATATACTATGTTCTATGAACTCCCCTGTATGTATAAGCTATGTTCTATGAACCCCCCTGTATGTATATAATATGTTCTACGAACCCCCTGTTTTGTCAAATTAAAGCAACAGATAAAGGATTACAGCTGTGCAACAGCTAAACTATTTACTCCCCAGCATAATCCAACTAATTCATATTAAAGCACTTTAATCCCTCTTTAATCCCTCTTCAATCCCCTTTCCTGCCTGTAATATTAAACCATATACAGGGGCATTATATCACCTCTTCTACACAAGAATAAGTAGTTCTCCTAAAATATGTTATCTGATTATAGGAGAAAAAAATCTTTTTATTCTTTTTTTTCCTGTTTTATCATAAAATCTCACTATTATCAAAAGTTAAAGGAAAAAGTATAATAAGGTAAAAATAAGTAATAAAAATGAATAATGCATAATGAGTAATGCGCTTCAAATAATAAGCAAGAAGTATTAATGAGTAATGAGTAATGAGCAAAGAGTAATTAGCAATGAGTAATTAGCACTGAGCAATGAGCAATGAGTAATGAGTAATGCGCACCAAATATTAAGCTAGAAGTATTAATGAGTAATGAGTAATGAGCAAAGAGTAATTAGCAATGAGTAATTAGCACTGAACAATGACCAATGAGTAATGAGTAATGTTCACCAAATAATAAACAAGAAGTATTAATGAGTAATGAGTAATGAGCAAAGAGTAATTAGCAATGAGTAATTAGTACTGAACAATGAGCAATGAGTAATGAGTAATGACTAATGAGCAATGAATATGAGTAATAAATGAGCAATAATAAATGAGTAATGTATATGTACAATTTGTAATATGTATATCTGTATATGTATAATGTGTAGTATATATGTATATCTGTATATGTATATCTGTATATGTATATGTATATGTATATGTATAATGTGTAGTATATCTGTAATCTGTACATGCATTTGTATAATGTGTAGTATATATGCATATCTGTATATGCATTTGTATAATGTGTAGTATAAATGTATATCTGTATATGTGTATGTATATGTATAATGTGTAGTATATCTGTAATCTGTATATGTATAATGTGTAGTATATTATATAACTAATAAAGCAATAATCAGAACAGCTTCTCAGTTTTCATATTTATTAATACAAATTGTTTCAGATCTCTCGATCCTCATCAGTCAATAAACATGGGTTAACTGATGTTTTACGACAAATATTATGGATTTTCTAAATTTTTTTTTTTTAACGGATTTTCAAGAAATTAATTGACAATTTCAAAAACTTTACTTAATAAAAAAATAACTAAGGAAACTGCAGTAACACATGAGAGTCTTCACATTATCCCTGGCCAGTTGGTATCTTCTGGTTTGGTTGTTTAATGGTTTATATATATATCTGTATTTGTAAATCTGTATATGTATATCTGTATATGTATATCTGTATATGTATANTCCCCCTCCCCCCTGCCCCATATGTGTGTTTTCATAGTTCATATATATACAGGGTTACCCAAAATGGATGAAACTTCAGAGACGACTGTACGGAATCATATACTGTCTGTTTCCTCATATTCATGATTCCCTGCAACTACTTTCTTTATTTGCCAAATCAATAAAGCCATTCAAAGACGACATTCAAGACAGAAGATTTTATTTAAACATGGGATCATCATATATTTGAAGAGTTTCGAGTCGTCTTTGCAGTCTCATCCTTTGTGGGTAACACTGTATATTGCTCATCCACTAAACATCAAAATCAGATTCATTTAACCCCCCTCCCCCCCCCCAACACATTGCCCCATCCCATATCAACCTTCAACCTGCCATGCTAATTCCCCCTCCCCTCCCCTATCCTCTTTAGGGCTTAAACAGGGTGTCCTTCGAATCTTTTCAAATTGCTGTAACTTTGTTAATGTTTGGAATTTTTCCAATCTTTAAAAAAAATTGAGTAATCAAAATATGAACGTTTTGTTTTATATCTAGATTTTTACTTCTTTTTCTTTAACAAGTGTTAAAAATGACCGCCATTTTCTTATATGCATAATTCAGCTCTAGTGCGAAAATTTATATAAAATCTTAGAAGTATTTCAGCCGGGTTGACTTTGAAAAGTAAAAACTCTCCAACGAAAGGAGATATCGACGAATTTTAAAAACTCCGAGCTAGCTCTTGACCTCCGCTGTCTTCGTGCAAAATTAGTTTTATCCAACCCGCCTACCCAAAGAAAGGTAAAACTGTTTTTTTTCTACAATAGAATATTTTACCATATTGCAAAACGTGCATATTACAGTTGCTCTAATCTTTTTACATATTGTAAAGATTCAAAAATGTGACAGAGAAATAAAAATTGTCAGAATTAAATGGACACCCTGTAATGCATAATCTGTATATAATAGGTTATTAGTGCATCAGGAATTATTGAAAACAAGATTTTAAAAAATCAAAACAAACCTTAAATGTAGCCTGTAGCCTGCAGAGGGGAAAGATGAGTTTCAGTAGTTTTTTCTATTTTGATAAAAACAAAACTTTTAATATTTTTACTGTTGGTGAGTTGAAACAAAGGGCTCGGCGTTGCGAACCTTCAAACTTTAAAGTCGAGGTTTTCTAAAAAGAAAAGTATTACTCTCCTCAAACACTAATTTTCTAGTCCTTGTATCTATGCAACCTGATGTCGTAGATCTTAGATATTTCAAAATAAATATTCTTCTAGGCCACATAGTCAAACCGGGTTGCAAAGTTTAAAATTAAAAAAAGAGTTTGAGTTAATTGGGTGTTTAGATCTTATAAATTAGACATCAATCTTTATAATTTTGAAAACTGATTTTCAATCTGCGGGTTCTCTACAGAAGTGGCATTTCTAATGCAGAAAATTATAAAGGAATTATTATAAATAAAAGCATTAAAACCTGGAAAAAATTAAGAAAATATCTTCCACATTATTAAACAGATAGTTTCCAAGGCTACCGTAAATTGTGCCTCAATCATTGCCATCTTTCCCTGGAGGGTCACTTGAAATTACGCTTCAAATTCCTTTGAACGAATCCTAGACTTATTTGGCGAGATATTACTAAGAAGCTGTTTAAAATTAAGGAACTGCATATTTTGAATGAAATGGTCTACCTGAAATCAAGAAGATATATGGTCCACGTACCCTCGGCTCAACCTGACAATTTATATCCCTCCCATAGTCCGGGTGGGCCTCGTCTCAGGACGGTTTTTGTCTCCGGGTCTCTAGTTACACAGGGACTCACGCAGAGTTCATGGTTCTATCAATTCATTTACATCAAGTATATTTAAACAGGAAAGGCCCCGGATAACCCCCCCAATTACAGGTTGGAATGCCTGATTCACAACAATACTTTTCAACCATTATCTGAAAAAATATAAGGAAGATTGTTCTATCTTAAACAGTGTTAAATGTTTCTTCTTTAATTCTGCTCCATAAATCCGCAAAGATCTATTTAGCAGAGAAAACGCGACTGAAAATAATTAATTTTCAGATAGACATACATACAACTCTTGAAATCCAGGGTTGAATGAAATTTATTTTTCCAATATTTTTGATTCATTTTCATTCATACTTCTGATTCATTGGTATTTATTGATTCGAATAAAAGCATTGCAGCATTGCAGCATTGCAGCATTGCAGCATTGCAGCATTGCAGCATTGCAGCATTGAATAAATACACAAAAAATCATGAGATTTTACTATTACGTGTAACCTATTAACTTTTAATCTTTTCTGATATTCTGGTTTCAATTAACGAAAAAAAATATTTGTTTATATTACAAGAAATCTGTTCGACTTCTTTCAACATTATGAAAAGTTTTGGATAATTTTTTTTAATTTATTGAAAATTATTTAAATCGTTGTAAATAACTAGCTAGAACTGAAAAGAAAGAGAAAATTAATTTCAGTAATTGTATTAACCATAAATTCTAATTCTAATAAGTAATTAAATATAAACTCAATTATCCTAATTAATGAAGCGTAAGGTTGCGCTAAGATCGGATTGGCAGAGAAAAAATTAATCTTACACGTTTTGTTTTAATGGCGGATTTTTCCACTATTTTGTTTTTAGTGGCGGGTTATTTGGTATTCCACCATTTTGTTTTGGCGGATTTATAATTGGAACAGATTGATTGGTTAGATATCATGTTTCAAAACTATTCCTCTCTCAAGAAGGTTTAACAAAGAAATCAAGAACAAAATTTAGCAAAATATAATCTTAACATTTTTTGCCGTTTTTCAGTTTGTCCTCTCTCAATGCTCTTTTTCTCATTTCCTTTCATGCATTTATGCATTTAACTGCTATTTCTCCTGTTGTTTTCTAGTCTTAATTCTATGTATCTTCTTTCTTTAACCCTATAGTTTTCTGAATTCTTAATACTTTTTTATTAAGTATTTAAAGAAGAGGGATTATAAGTTAGATTTAAGCGCTAGGTTAGTTGTATGGTTATTCGAATGCCTACAAAAAGCAAAAATTAAAAATCAAGTTTGGGCCCTGGATTCCCCGAATGAATGAGATATTCCAGGGTCCAAGTGAAGGAAGAATTGAAAGCTGAGGCTGAAGCTCTCCTGGCTGTGTAACCTAACCTAGGGTTGGGTTACAGGAGTTAAATTTCACCAACAGATGCAGCACACAACATACAGACATACATACATACACCCATACATACACCCATACATACATAAATACATACATACATACATACACCCTTACATACATACACCCTTACATACATACATTATACATACACCCATACATACACCAAAACATACATACATAAATACAAACATCCTGACATACCAAAATGTCCGAAAAAGACCCCGTCCAGAATGAAGACCTACTAGGACCCAAATTTGAGGATTTTGATTCTAAAAACTTTAAAATTTGGGACACCCTGTATATTGACTTGTGCGAAATAGTTAAACTCTGTACGTATTTAAAGGTAGACCCTGAGCAGTATGTTTAATGTACTCTGATTCTAGTATTGAGAACTATATGCAGCTAGATCCTTCAATCTGATATCATGGCTTCCTTGTAATCCCACAGCATCTAGATCTTAAAGAGGAGAAGGAGGAGAAGGAGGAGAAGGAGGAGAAGGAAGAGAAGTTGGAGATGGAAGAGAAGGAAGAGAAGGAAAAGAAGGAAAATAAGGGGGAGAAGGAGGAGAAGGAGGAGAAGGAGGAGAAGGAGGAGAAGAATAAGAAGGGGGATGAGGAGGAGAAGGAGGAGAAGGATGTGTTGATTAATCTCAATGTATTTAGGATGCCCATGAAACTAATTAAGTCGGCGTGTTTGAACTCTGTATTGTTAAACACGCCCCCCGCCGTGTGTGTGGGTTCTACTGCTCCGCCCCCTGCTGCTATCCAGGCCCACCCGCCGCTACCACACGCTTTTTACACGCCTAGTCTGCACGAATCAAACTAAGTAAGTTGACAGAATCATCGTTGCTCAATCTTTCATATTATTATTATTTTATGCTTAATAGATTCATGGCTTATTCATTATTAGCATACACCTGTACTTAATCTAATTCGGAGATACAGAGAGATCCAGTAAACATGGAAAGTCCAATTTATTTTTACGATTTTGCGAGAAATATTTCAGTCTTGGTTTTATAAGCTGGGTTGGATTAATGGTTTTAAAACACAAGCAATTAAGAGGTAATAATGTATTATTTTAGGGAAAGTTAGAATACTGAATTGTTATGAATAAATAACCGACTTGCTCCACATTTGATAAAGAGCTAACCGTCTTATGTATACTGGTCTAACTTCTGTATTTACTGTTTAGTTGTATACCCTGAGCTACATATCCTGTATATACTGATTAGTTGTATACCCTAAGCTATATATCCTGTACATACTGTTTAGTTGTATACCCTGAGCTATATATCCTGTACATACTGTTTAGTAGTATACCCTGAGCTAAATATCCTGTACATACTGTTAAGTTGTATACCCTGAGCTATATATCCTGTACATACTGTTTAGTTGTATACCCTGAGCTATATATCCTGTATTTACTGTTTAGTTATATACCCTGAGCTACATATCCTGTATATACTGTTTAGTTGAATAACCTGAGCTATATATCCTGTATATACTGATAAGTTGTATACCCTGAGCTATATATACTGTACATACTGTTTAGTTGTATACCCTGAGCTATATATCCTGTATTTACTGTTTAGTTGTAAACCCTGAGCTATATATCCTGTATTTACTGTTTAGTTGTATACCCTGAGCTATATATCTTGTATTTACTGTTTAGTTGTATACCCTGAGCTATATATCCTGTATTTACTGTTTAGTAGTATACCCTGAGCTATATCTCCTGTAAATACTGTTTAGTTGTATACCCTGAGCTATATATCCTCTACATACTGTTTAGTTGTATACCCTGAGCTATATATACTGTATATACTGTTTAGTTGTATACCCTGAGATATATATTCTGTATATACTGTTTAGTTGTATACCCTGAGCTACATATCCTGTACATACACCCTGAGCTAAATATCCTGTACATACTGTTTAGTTGTATACCCTGAGCTATATATCCTGTACATACTGTTTAGTTGTATACCCTGAGCTATATATCCTGTACATACTGTTTATTTGTATACCCTGAGCTAGATATCCTGTACGTACTGTTTAGTGGTATACCCTGAGCTACATATCCTGTATTTACTGTTTAGTTGTATACCCTGAGCTAAACGTCCGGGTTAGGTCTGATGAATATTTGCTCCGGGTCTCCAGTTCCCTGGTTCTTTTCACAATACTTGTATATGTTAGGATTTACCAACTTCCAGCAGGACGTCTGCTTTGTTCTCCACAAAACCTCCTTTATGCGAGCACAATAGAGAGAGAATGGCATGTAAATGTATGTTTATTGTTTATTAAAGGTTTAGAAAATGGACAAGACTGTTTGTACATGTAAATAGATTAACATTAAGATTCAATTTCTAAATGATTAGATATCAGCATCAAATCGTTTTATTCTAAAACAATCAGAAAAAAAATTCTTATTGGTGATGATAAATATGGAAACAATACTGCAATTGAAACTGATCAGATTAAAAAGGAAAAGAGTTATGAAAAATAGTATAGAGTATCACTCCTTGTATTATATATCCATGGTAGAGAGCATTCCCTGTATTATATATCCCTGGTAGAAAGTAGCAGTCCCTGTATTATATATCCCTGGTAGAGAGAGTAGCAGTCCCTGTATTATATATCCCTGGTAGAGAGTAGTCCCTGTATTATATATCCCTGATAAAGAGTAGTCCCTGTATTATATATCCCTGGTAGAGAATAGTCACTGTATTAGATATCCCTGGTAGAGAGTAGTCCCTGTATCATATATCCCTGGTAGAGAGTAGCAGTCCCTGTATCATATATCCCTGGTAGAGACCCTGTATTATATATCCCTGGTAGAGAGTAGCAGTCCCTGTATCATATATCCCTGGTAGAGAGCAGTCCCTGTATTATATATCCCTGGTAGAGAGCAGTCCCTGTATTATGCATCCCTGCAGAGAGCAGTCCCTGTATTATATTTCCCTGGTAGAGTGCAGTCCCTGTATTGATTATCCCTGGTAGAGAGTAGCAGTCCCTGTATCATATATCCCTGGTAGAGAGCAGTCCCTGTATTATATATCCCTGGTAGAGAGCAGTCCCTGTATATATCCCTGGTAGAGAGCAGTCCCTGTATTATATATCCCTGGTAGAGAGCAGTCCCTGTATTATGTATCCCTGGTAGAGAGCAGTCCCTGTATTATATATCCCTGGTAGAAAGCAGTCCCTGTATTATATATCCCTGGTAGAGAGCAGTCCCTGTATTATATTTCCCTGGTAGAGAGTAGTCCGTGTATAATATATCCCTGGTAGAGAGTAGTCCCTGTATAATATATCCCTGGTAGAGAGTAGTCCCTGTATTATATATCCCTGGTAGAGAGTAGCAGTCCCTGTATTATATATCCCTGGTAGAGAGTATCACTCCCTGTATTATATAGCCCTGGTAGAGAGTAGCAGTCCCTGTATTATGTATCCCTGGTAGAGAGAAGTCCCTGTATTATATATCCCTGGTAAAGAGCAGTCCCTGTATTATATATCCCTGGTAGAGAGCAGTCTCTGTATTATATATCCCTGGTAGAGAGTAGTCCCTGAATTATATATCCCTGGTAGAAAGTAGTCCCTGTATTATATATCCCTGGCAGAGAGCAGTCCCTGTATTATATTTCCATGGTAGAGAGCAGTCCCTGTATTATATATCCCTGGTAGAGAGTAGTCCCTGTATTATATATCCCTGGTAGAGAGCAGTCCCTGTATTATATATCCCTGGTAGAGAGTAGTCCCTGTATTATATATCCCTGGTAGAGAGTGGTTCCTGTATTATATATCCCTGGCAGAGAGCAGTCCCTGTATTATATTTCCATGGTAGAGAGCAGTCCCTGTATTATATATCCCTGGTAGAGAGTAGCAGTCCCTGTATTATATATCCCTGGTAGAGAGCAGTCCCTGTATTATATATCCCTGGTAGAGAGCAGTCCCTGTATTATATATCCCTGGTAGAGAGTATCAGTCCCTGTATTATATATACCTGGTAGAGAGAGTAGCAGAATCTGTGAATCTAAGGTCTGTAGATCTTTAAAGATATAGAATAATGGCCGTCAGGTCCCACCACACACAAATTGCTTAGCGCCATTTTCTGTCTTGTCTTGTGATTTTTTCAACTGATTTTGAATGGGAATGTCTGGGAACCTTGTATTGTAAAGATTGAGATAAAATCTCTAGGTTCGGAGCAATAAACCAGTCGGAGCAACCAGGATTAACCATCCTAGTCCCTTGTCAGGATCTCAACACCTTGCAAATATGGTTCGGGGTGCAGGATGGTTTGAGTACAGGATTGAGATTGGAGATCCAAAATGGAGATACAAAATGGAGATCCAAGATGGAGATCCATGATGGAGATCCAAGATGGAGATCCAAGATTGAGATCCAAAATGGAGATCCAAGATGGTGATCCAAGATTGAGATCCAAGATGGAGATCCAAAATGGAGATCCAAGATTGAAATCCAAGATGGAGATCCAAGATGGAGATCCAAGATGGAGATCCAAGATGGAGATCCAAGATGGAGATCCAAGATGGAGATCCAAGATTGAGATCCAAGATGGAGATCCAAAATGGAGATCCAAGATTGAAATCCAAGATGGAGATCCAAGATGGAGATCCAAGATGGAGATCCAAGATGGAGATCCAAGATGGAGATCCAAGATGGAGATGCAAGATGGATATCCAAGATGGAGATCTAATATGGAGATCCAAAATGGAGATCCAAGATGGAGATCCAAGATGAAATTCCAAGATGGAGATCCAAGATGAAGATCCAAGATGGAGATCCAAGATGGAGATCCAAGATGGAGATACAAGATGGAGATCCAAGATGGAGATCCGTGATGGAGATCCAAGATGGAGGTCAAACATGGAGATCCATGATGAAGATCCAAGATAATAGTCAAAATAGAAAATTATTAACATCATTATGAATATTGTTATAATTAGTGAAATATATATTATTATTACCATTATAATAATAATATTAATGTCTAGCGGAGAAACAAAATTAAAGGAATTGAGTCTTTGTCACAAACTCTGATTTTCTAATCACTAATTTTTTGGAACCAAATGTTGTAGACCTTACATATTTCAAACTATGAATTCTGTTAAATCAAATAATCAGAGTTTGAAATATCAAAGGTTTACAACATCGGGTTCTAAAGATATTGGGGTTTAAATATTTGATTTTGTTACAAAGACTTAATTCCTTTATTCTGTAATTTTCTTGTTTTACTAAGTACAACCGTATGCAGTCAAAACATAAACAAACAAATGGTGAACATGGCAGACGAAAATCTTACGGATTACAACTTTCTCAGTAGGTATCATTATACTAAATCAATAATTTGAAAAGACGATATCGAATTCGTCACTGAATTATCATGTTTATTGGGACACCCTGTATGAACACTGTACACTACTGTACAATGATTATGGGTCTCCATCTAAAATGTTTTTTCTATTGAGTATGGTTCTCTATGTACAGGGTTTTACTGAGTATGGTCCTCTATGTACAGTGTTCTACTGAGTTTAATTCTCTAAGGACAGTGTTCTACTGAGTATGGGTCTCTCTGTACAGGGTTCTACTGAGCATGGTTCTCTATGTACAGGGGTTCTACTGAGTATGGTTCACTATGTACAAGGTTCTACTGAGTATGGGTCTCTATATACAGGGTTCTACTGAGTATGGTTCTCTATGTACAGGGTTCTACTGAGTATGGTTCACTATGTACAGGATTCTACTGAATACGGTTCTCTATGTACAAGGTTCTTCTGAGTTAGGTTTTTTTTATGTACAGGGTCCTACAAAGTAAAAGTTCTCTATGTACAGGGGTTCTTTTGATTAAGGTTCTCTATGTACAGGGTTCTACTGAGTATGGTTTTCTTTGTACAGGGGTTCTATTGATTAAGGTTCTCAATGTACAGGGTTCTACGGAGTATGATTCTCTATGTACAGGGTTCTACTAAGTATGGTTCTCTATGTACAGTGTTCTACTGAGTTTGGTTCCCAATGTACTCGGTTTCACTTAGTATGGTTCTCTATGTACAATGGTTCTAATGAGTTTGGCTCTTTATGTACAGGGTTCTACTGAGTATGGTTCTCTATGTACATGGTTCTACTGCGTATGTACAATGGTGTGGTTCTAGTAATTGAAAGTAAACATGAAGAAACCTGAACCCTCTCCGCAAACAACCCTGAGAGAGCTGAAACCAGCGCCAGCTTCTCTTTCTTTCTCTCTCCAATATTATCTCTCTCTCATGAATCGATTGTGTACATACCCTGCAGTTGGTTCCTACACAAACCATTCCTGATCATCTCTCCGAACCCTTGGAACACCGAGATCATCTCTCCAAACCCTTGGAACTAGTAAATCATCTCTTCGAACCCTTGGAAAAACTAAGTCATCTCTCCGAATCTTTGGAACACCTAGATCATCTCTCCGAACCCTTGCAACAGCTAAATAATCTCTACAAACCCTAATTTCACCGAATTCTGTGAAAATCTCAAATAATAACAAAACAGAAAAAGTTCAGGTAATACTTTTCGACTAAAATTTAAGAATTTTAAAGAGGAATTTAAGTTGTCGACATAAAATCGGCCATATTAGATTTACTGTTCTAAATGTAAATACAGGCCGAGTTTGTCTTAAGAAAATCCAATGTCATGTTAGTTGTGGGAAGGAATTCAGGGAGTTGAAAGAAAAAGTAAAAACTCTAGATTCTGTGTATAAGAAGTTGAAAACATTTCTAAATCGATACAACAGATTTTATCAAGAATAGGAAATATTTCACGGATTTTACTGTATTTGTGTCTCGCACATTTTAAAAGATATATTTTGTTCACAATAATTCCGCAGATTAAATTGTGGTTTCAAATTGGAGATAACTTGCAACTACGTCTAGAGTCTCTTTAGTGTCCTAAATCTATTTAATTTTTTTTTAATATTTTGAGATAAAATGTTTCTATACTCTGTGAATGTATTACTCTGAAGAAGAAGTGAAAGCTCTAATGCAAATTTGTCTCTTAAGTCTTGAAACCTGATTCTCCAGGTTAGATGAGAGTAGAGAGACAGGGTTGGGTTACTCTCGTACTCCGGGTAGACCTTAGAATACAGGACACAACACTCACTTCTCCGGGTTCAAGTTTCAAACCCAAGAAATGATTCCTTGTCTAAATATTTTACGCAAATTTTTTGCAACTTTGTCACAAAATTAAAGTATTTGTTTACGCTTAGGAAAAGTATTTTTATTTTTAATATTTAAGCGGGGTCATAAGGATGGATTTGATTAGCATGTGTATAAAACCTAGCACCTGGAGATTGTTTACACGCCTCACATCCTCAACCCGGAGACTAGGACGGGTAAGAATATCCTTCTCCGGGGTGGGCTCTAATTAGAACCGGACGGATATGGACCCAGATTCATGTATAAAGTTAAATCTATTTTTAAAATATGCACACGAATATATAGTTTTGATCCATATTTGTAGATTTTTATCTTTTTAAACCTCATATTCGTCTCTTGTTTCACATCTTTTGTTGGATTAACAATCGATATTTTCTTCAATATATCTCTCCGTATCCGTGTATATCTCTTCAATATATCTCTTTCCGTATCCGTATATATCTCTTCAATATATCTCTCCGTATCCGTATATATCTTCAATATATCTCTCCGTATCCGTGCAAGATGACCCCGGGTTGGGTTACTCCATGAGCTCTCTAGAGCTAGACCCTCTAGACTAAACACAAATTCAAATATTTTATAAAATATAAAAACTAGAAATGGTTAATCATGTATGAAGTAAAACCTATAAACATAAAAGGCAATTCAAAAAAATAAATTTTCTTTCAATTTAGATTTAAATCTTGCATATTACTTTTAAAAAGTTTTAAATGTTACTTTTTAAGCTTCTCTCATTCTTGGGTGTAACACGAAGACTATTATAAAGGAACTGAGTCCTTGCCGCAAATAAAAATTTTCTATTACGATATCTTTGTAACCTGACGGTGTAAACATTTTATATTTTAAACTTTTATTTAACATAATTCATAGCTTGAAATTTCAACGATCTATGACATCGGGTTGCAAGGATATAAAGATGTTGGCATCAACTCATTTATTGTTATGTTATCTTTTGATCTTTTATACTTGTAGAGAAAAAAAGGTTTAAAGAGACAGCAGCCGTAATTTCACGTAACTTTTCATTTGTTCAATTCACATGCCGTGTAACCTTTGTCTGATGCCTACAGCCAACATCACATTAGAGGTACCCATTGGTTCCCTCCAGTCGTTTAGCAAGATATAGTGAACATATATACAAATATTTATATATGAGCGAAGAGTTATAGCCAGGGGGCTGGCTGGCTCTTAGTGTACACTTAGGACAGTTTACTGATAAAGGATATTAAGAGATTATGGCCTATTCATACAGTACACATATCAAATATGTGAAAATGTAATCCTGCACACGATAAAAGTGCAGTGGATTGCAATAGTCAAATGGAAAACAAATACTCCTGGTCGGATATGAAGTCGTCATTTTGAAAAAAAAATGCTATAGAAGTCCCTATGGTAAAAAGTTATGGAACAATGCTGAATTCTGATAATTTCCTCGATTGTTGCATTAGCAAACTCCGCGAGTCACTTTCCAGAGAAATCGCGATTAAAATAATCTACTTAAAAAAAAATATCTTGTGCCTTCGTAGTGAAACAGAGGTTTAAGGGTACCATTGTGAACCATTCATCCCTCTCTATTTAACGGACAAGTTGAAATTATGTGTTTACAGTTTTAACAAGTTTTTTCATTGAAACCCTATTTTTGCTTAAATGAAAATAAATATTTCTGTAATATACAGATTGATCTTTGAAAATGCAGAGTACATGGTCAGGAATAGATACATCAGTGTTCGTTTAGTATACGAGGAGGATAAAAGCATTTAATTTTCATAATTTTGATAATTCACATAATAGTTTCCTATGACCAGAATATTTCATTGATTTTTTATGTGGAAGATGGATCCCATGTCAGGCTGTGACATCCGTCTTGTGTTTACATTACCACTTTGAGTAAGTACACTGCAGTACAAAAGATGCGTACACCTCTGAAATAACTTTCTTTGTATTATAACCTTGATTATAAGTATAGGTATATCTACTAAGATTTAGAAGAGAAAAACTCTAAAAGTTCCTAAAATTTTAAAACAAAACTTCCTTTACTAGAAAACAAAAATAACAAGAAGAAAGCAAAATCATGACAGCATTGGAAAGCAGACATGAAAAATCAGGTTAATTCCCATATATTTAAAACCTGATGGTATACACCATTAGAGTTTGATGAGAGTAATTACCGTTAATTTAACGAAATGACAGACAGACGAGAAGACAGCTAATAACACATACAGATTGACAGACACTTTAACGGACGCATGGACAACCGTAAAAACTGAGGGTTGGGGGTAGAACACACATTAGCACAGCTGGATCCAGGGGGATAGGGTGTATTCAGAGTATTCAAAAATAAGAATACATTTAGAGACATCAACAGTTCGAAATATTTTCTCCACAATAAAACAAATCTAATCCCTATATCATTGCAATCTGAAAATGAAAATGAAAAAGTCAAAGTTTGAAACCTTTTAAAGCTAAACCCCTGTAATTTGTATGTAAAAGTAGATTTTAAGAAATAAACGCAAAATATTTAAATTTTAGTTTAGATAGAAATCTTAAATCTAAATTTTAGTCATATTTCCTTTTTACAGAAAAATATTTTGAATTTCTAGTTTTAAATAAATAAGTTTGCTTTGCTCATTCTTACCTCTCATACAATAAAATCAAAAATAAAGAAGCTACGAGGTCAGTAATGGTCTAGTGGAGTTCTAAAACGTTGTCGAACAAGAAATGTAAAACCATCTCTACAAATTATATATACTCCATGAGATTAGGACGGGTCCAACTCCTCAGTGTTCTCCAGGTTTTTAGGAACCACAAAACTATATCCTTCTCTCTCCTCTAAATCAACATAGGTACAGAGATTACAGAGATTAAGATCAACCCTGGATATTCACCAGATTGTACGTAGATCTGCGAAAAACTTTGACTGATAAAAAATTTCAGACAAAATATAGTTTCCAGCTAAATTGTCCTTTTGATGCTGCAGAAAAAGCTTGTAGTGTAATAAGTTTCGGGTAATACAATATTCTATAAACTTGTAGTATGTTGTACATTATTAATGATCAATGTTGTAAACTTCTAAGTATAAAAATCATTATTCATTCCAACAGCGATTTAAATGAATAATAGCATGATAAGCTTAATCATGTGATATATAGAATTACGTACATTTTAAACTACATGTGTTTGGTGTCTATTCTGAACCAATAAAATTGCATGGCAGTAACATCTATCTTTCTATCTAGCGCATTATCCAATTAGAGATAAATCCTTACATCGGTGCTATAACAGTAAATGGAAATTTTTACCTTTACTGAAACTATAGTGGCTTGTGTCCCTGTGTGGCATTTAGAGCCAGGTGGGTTCATACAGTTTGGGAGGAACTTTTAAAAGTACGACATTTACTAGTATCCATATAATAAAGCTCTTCACTCAAATATATTTATATATTATAAATGTTTATTAATAGTTGGCCAAATTGGATGATATTTTTTTACAGGAAATCCGTGGGTACCCCGAGGGAATGACATAGGAACAATAATCATTAAACCATAATTTAATACCACGCACCTCTCACCCTTTAGTAAAAGTAAATTAAACCTAAAGTCTGACCGCGTCAACCTTGTTGCACCGGCTAGTCCTAATGAGTATCTGCTTTATTCACCCAATGTCCGGGCGATAAAGTATAAACTGGGACCGGAAAGGTTGACCCGGCTCGGATAAATGTACTACGGCTGCCCTTGGCGCGGGTAAACCTGGACAACGCGGGATACTCTACCTACTTTCACATTTACACAGAAACCAATTTTGATTTTTTAATTTTTAAATCTTTTTTTAAAATTCCGTAGAAAGAAATTCGTTTTAATCGACTTACATATGTGTTTTTTAAATTATATAAACATTTTTATTTTTATTATATTTATACTGCAGCAGGGATCAATGCATTTTTAAGTCTGTTTAATGTTTAATATTTATAATAATAACAAACAAATTATAAAATGCATCCTTTGATATATTTATAATATTACATGCTCGCGGTTTGTTTAAAAGTGCTAAGAATTTTTAACTTCACTCTAGATCATTAAAAAAAAGATTTTTTATATCAATGCAAATTTTTTTATTATCGATTTTTTTTCTTGCTAAGAGATGTTTTTAAGAGTCTGGGACGTCTGTCAGATTTAGTTTAGGTTGAAAATAATTGAACAACATTGCAACGGTTTCTTCTCCCTCACATCGTTATTTTTATACACGCCAACCAATGAGGGCTCTGCATGAACCCACGTGACTAGCAGCGACCAATGAGAAGACCGGATAGGGTTGGGTTCGGAGCGGGGAGAGCGGGTTTGAGATGAGGGGCGGAGTAAAGTTGGCGGCCTAGATCCAGTAGTAGTTTCCAGTTCTCCGAAACCTGAGAACCTAGTCTTTGCTGCGAGTGCAAAATTTCACTATTTTGAAATTTTAGCTCCGATAGTTAGATAGTAACGTGATACTACGTATATAATTGCCCAGTATTGAAGGCAGAAAGTGATAATTCATAATATTTTTATGACATCCCTAGCCAAACACTGTTCGGACGAGGGGTTGGTACTTCAAATATTTCACAGAGCACAGTTTTCAAATTGCACAGTTTTCTTGTTCTAGCACATTCTCTTTTTTACTCTCTCTCTAACCCAGGCTCAGGTGAGGTCTAATGTACAGTCATGGCTGTAGTAAAAAAATCCCCAATTCAAAATTAAAAAATCCGCAACTCTGAGTTACAAAAATCGTAATTTTAAATCATAAAGATCCGCAATTTTTAGTCTTAAAAATCCGCCAATATCTTTATTCCTGCTAAAAATAAAATTAAAATAAGTTTAGACGGTTAAATGTTCAAATACTAAAACATTATTCATTCTGAAGGAATTTAAAGAATTTGAGTTTCTTAAATTTTCCAAAAAAGTGCATCTCATGAGAAAAGAAAGCTTTGTCTGTTCGAGGTTACACAAAAGAAAACATCTCAAAACAAATGTTAAAAGTTTCCGGGGTTAAAACAAAATTTATTGAACAATTTTTACTTTCTAGTAAAAAAAATATTAGTTATTCTTAATTATTCTTATTCGTCCAAAATAAATATATTAATTACATGTTTTAAACATCCATATAAAGTCAGTCATTTGAAAATAAAAAAAACTCACTAACAAATAAAATATTGTCAGTCCCAATCCGTCCTTATCCGTAATTTTCTCCGGTCGGACGGTTTGATTGTAGAATAACTACGGGTCTAAAGTTTGGCGGCAGAATTATGACCCAACCCATGGATGATATTGAAGGAGAAGGTTTGGACTGTTTATCAGGCAGGGGGTTTATAGTGTGTAGCTTTATTCGTGTTTTCTTGGTGGTGGATTTTTACTTGTAAATACACTCTTAAAATGTTGATAAGTTTAAAACACCTGTTGTGCGATATTAAATAATTTTTTTCCAGACAGAAGAAATAAGAATTGTACCAGAGCAGTATATGAGTTTATTTTATATACAATTGAGTCACAAACTTTGATTTTCAAATTCTAATTTATCTTTGCAACCTGTCGTAGACCTTATATATTTCAAACTAAGAATTGTGCTGAATCAAATAGTTTGTTTAATTTAAAAAAGGTTTACACAATCAGGTTGAAAAGATTTAAGGATTTAACAATTTGAGTTTGTAATAACGACTCAATTCTTAAGTTTAAACACCCTTACGTCGTTTCAAGAAATATAGACAAATTTGCTCAGTTTTTCATAATTATAAAAATGTTAAACCCACTCGCTGTCTTGGCTGATTCGGAATAAAATAATTAAAGATGAAATTTTCAAATCTCAAAATCCATAAATAAAAAGCGTAAGATATCATCCCCATATAACTTTTGTATTTCAAATAAATGCCTTGAAATTAGGACTAATAGAAAATACTAGAAATTTACATTTAATTAATGGTGAAATGGGTTCGAAAGTGAAGTTTTACTGAACATTAAATCAGGAAATATAATTAGCAAAAACTCCTAATATTCATGGGTTTATTCCACTAAAATGTAATCTTTGGTACACTCTCTTAATCCTAAAATTTGCATAAAATATTATTGGTTTTGGGTTGAACAATGGGAGGCAAATATTCAGTGCTCTTTTGTCCCCTGGATCGTCTGAACCTAATCTTGTCTCTCTCTTTTCATTCCAGACAATTTCACGTCAAAGGATGGTTTAGTTTATCCTACGGGATCAGAATATATATACACCGCACATGTTCAATCCATCGTTTTCATATGGTAATTCATGTTCTTTGTTCCTAGGTCCCAGGAGAACAGGAACCCAAGACCAGGAGAAGAGAAGGACGAACCAACCTGCACCTCTCCTCCTCCCTATCCTAGATCACCAACCGGTCCATTCGTATTCAAGGATTATGTGAACCACAGTTCGGACCACGAGCTAGGACGGGTTCATTCGCCACATTTAGCTTTTCGAACTTCGAGTCCAACTTTCGAGCATCCTAGTCTTGTCAGTGCTTTCTCAGACGAAGGACGGTTTACGTCGTCAAGTCCTCAAGGGTTTAGTCTAGAGGATCCAAGTTATCCCCCGGAGGAATCCAGGTTCTCTAGTGTTTCTCCTCCCTTGTTCCGTCTCTCTGAAGTCTGCTCACCAGTGCCGGAGTCAGAAACCCACTTTACTCCGCTAGATTCGTCCTCGCCGAGCCACAAGGACGAGTCCTCGTCTTTCCGTCTCTCCGACCTCTCCGAGCCTGGTTACAAGCTTGATCTACAGTCTGGTCAGCTCCAGATACACCTAGATCTGTCCAGTGGAGACGTTCTCAATCTTTCAGCTCTACCAGAAGGAGACACAGATTCTCCTCACCCGGAGCAGGATTCATCCTTCATCCAACCTACATACTATGAAATGAGTAGTACAGTTTCTAGCATGGAGGATTCGGAAACATCACAAACCATCTATCCATACTTTAACAGTACTGGAGGTTCAGGTTCAGCTCCTCTCTCCGCCAACTCTTCTAGTCCATACAATCTCTCCAACCGGTACAGCGACCTGTACTCTTCTCCTAGTCTTTACAGTCAATACTATCAGTCTGGATATCCATCCTGGGCGGGGGCTCAAGCACCAGGTTAACAAATTATTTTGAAGTTCTTAAAAATTCAAATAAAGAAATTGAGTCTTTGACACAAACTCTGATTTTCTTATCTCTATTTCTATGCTACCCAATATCATAAACCTTTCAAGTTATTTATTCTGCAACTTGAAATATTTAAGGTTTACACCATCAGGTTACAAGATATAGGGATTTGAAATTTGGAGTTTGATGAAATATAAAAATCCTGAAATGATTAAAACATGGATTTAATCCTTTTACCTTGCTCCAGGTGGATTCTCGAGTAAAGCTAGTGATTATGGATCCAGTTACTATGGAGGATACTTCTACCAATCCAGTAATCCATACAGGTATACTTAATCCATACAGATATACTCAATCCATGCAGATATACTTAATGAATACAGGCATACTTAATCCATACAGGTATACTTAATCCATACAGATATGCTTAATCCATACATATACTTAATCCATACATATATACTTAATCCATACAGATATACTTAATCCATACAGGAATACTTAATCCATACGGGTATACTTAATCCATACAGGTATACTCAATCCATACAAGTATAATTAATCTATACAGATAGGTTTAATCCATACAGATATACTTAATCCATAAATATTTACTTAATCCATACGGGTATACTTATTCCATACAGGTATACTTAATCCATACAGATATACTTAATCCATACAGGAATACTTAATCCATACAGGTAAACTTAATCCATACAGGTATACTCAATCCATACAAGTATAATTAATCTATACAGATAGGTTTATTCCATACAGATATACTTAATCCATACAGATATACTTAATCCATACATATTTACTTAATCCATACGGGTATACTTATTCCATACAGGTATACTTAATCCATACAGATATGCGTCATCCATACAAATATACTTATTCCATACAGGTATACTTAATCCATACAGATATGCTTAATCCATACAAATATACTTAATCCATACTGATATGTTTAATACATACTTTTTTACTTAATCCATACAGATATGTTTAATACAAACTGGCATACTTAATCCAAACAGACTTACTTAATCCATACAGATTTGCTTAATCCATACAGATTAATAATACTATTTACCACAGTGAAAAAGATTCGTTCCTATTGACAGCGTACTTCAAATTAAAAAAAAAAGATTAAAATGTTAAAATTTTTAATTTACTCTCCTTTAAACATGTTTTACCGGAAGTTTTCCATGCGAAGAAAAACATTTTAGTTTTGAAAATGTCAGATTTGAAGACAAGAGAGGCAGGATTGGAGGGGGGGGGGGGGGGGGGGGGGGGGGGGGGGAAGTGGAGAAATGGGTTTGGGGAAATCTCTCCTAAAACTGCGCAAAAAATGTTCCAAGAATATTTCTCTGATCCACAAAATTCTAAATTTTTGCAAACGAAATTAGCATCGTGACCTGCAAACATCTTGACAAGTGAAATTCTTTTTTAAAAATTGCAAATTAATAAAAATTTAACATTTCTTGTTGATTATCAAACTTATTATGTTTAATTCACCAATTAATCTTTAATTGCAATTTCGTTAAATATATTTAGAGCAAAATGTTTCTTTTTAAATTCAATTTAATATTATTTGTCTCGTACAATGTAAAAGTGTTTTTCGAAGGAGGGGGGGTATTTTAACTTTAAATGGGCTGACCAGCGAACGAATGACCTCCAAACTGAAGAATTGCTTGTCAGATTCAAGGTGGTACTATTTGAACCTTTATCTGAGAAACAATGAGAAAGATATCGTCGTGTCATATGTTAACAATATACAGTGGTCAGCGTTATATTAAAACAATAAAGACGACTTTTTATGATTAACCGATTTTACAAGTAAACAAAAAGAGAAGCTGTTAATTAACCACTTCTCTTGTCTCTTGTCTCTGCTGTTTAAAAGCGTGGAAGAAATAAAAAAAATAGAAAGTCATCTTCATTGTATTTATATATACGACGACGGCTGAACTTCTTTGCTTCTGCTTTATAAATCCGCAAATCAAGTTATTATTTAAGATAGAAAAAGAAGAATATCTTAAAAGAAGTTTTCCCGGTTGTTGATGTGAATCAGACATTAAAAACTTCCATTTCCCTTTTTTCGTCATATTTTAGCATTAAATATAACTTATTAATCCTAGTTATATGGCTGGGTCCAGTTCTCCTTCACCTAGTAGTGCTCCAACCATCTACCAGCTCTCCAATATACCTCCTCCATCCTCACTCACAGAGGGAGCAACCATAGACTCAGATCTTCTCAAAACTACAGGTTCTTTAAAAACATTTGTTTAAACATAGGAAAATAAAAGAACTGAACTAGGAACTTTAGAATGGGATACCTTTAATCCCGACTGCTTAATCCGAATATCCAATGTGGACACTTTTAATTGTTGATTAATCCATTCTTTTTTGAACATAGTAGAGAAAATCCAAAAACTGTTTTTTTTTCAAAATTAGAGAGTGCCCACGTTTCTGCATATTAAACTTAAATGGCGCACAAAATTTCAAATTTCCCGGCTTCTGATACCCGACTCTGATTGGTTGAATTTTATACACTTTTCAGGATACAAGTACAAGATTAAGTTAGTCTCGATATTATGAAAAAGAGAGGATCAAGTATCGACCTCGATATCCACCATTCTAAAGTTCCAAGCTCTGAACAATTCTTCTAGATCAAACAGTTTACGTCTAAAATGTCAAAGGTTTACACATTCAAGTTAAAAATATAAAGATATTAGAAACTTAGAAAAAAATGAAGATATAAATATTCTTATTTTTCTGTTTTTGTAAGATAGGTCAGACGAGCGCCATTTTTTTTTTTTTGACGAAATAGATTTCAATTGGTTCAAACTCTAACATCTATAATCTATATATAAAGTAGTAATCTTCTGTTTGTTTGTTGGATGTACGATCATAAACTCAGGAACCCGTGGACCAATTTGCCTCAAATATTTTGAGGGGGGAACTCGGGAGAACCACAGGAATGGTAGCTTGGTTCTGAAATTCTAAATTGAGTGGGTTATAGAGAAACAATACCTAAAATCGTAATCAAAGACCAAGGGCGGGTAAATGGCGGAGATAATGAGTAACCTGGACAACGCTGGGTCCCCAAGCTAGTATATATATATAATATATAAATCCTATATTTAGGATCACGAGGACGGAGTAAGCGGAGAAACAGTGGTTCTCCGGACCCGGAGAACCAGGTAAACACAAATCCGGGAAATCAATTTGGAAGAAAATCCGTGAATTTTGTCTCTCACGTTTATCCGTTTTCCAGCAAATCAGATATGCATCGGGACAGTGGGAGTAAAAAACATGAATCTAGCATCTCATCATTTGTGAGAAGTCTTACCATTTACATTTCTATATCTTCGATTGATGATTTTTGCTTCACAATAATCTGAAATGTTTGTCCATCTTAATTTACGGTCAGACCCATAAAACTTGGAAAATGACGACTGTAAGACTCAATTTATGATTTTAAAAAGTTCTATTATCATGAAACACTGCAATTGCGCAATGTACACAGACACAAATTTGCATGTCGAATTCCTATTTCAAATGTTTATAAGTTTCACTGTAAAATTAAAATTTTCTTAAACTTTTTTGTATTTTTTGTATTTAAGGTTGAACGTGTATTTATCTGGGATTTAGATGAAACCATAATTCTTTTCCATTCTCTTCTCACTGGAACATTTGCTACAAAGTAGGTTTATTTATAACATATATATATATATACACTTGGAATTTTAGTTGTTCAAAGAATTGTAACTACTGAGGATCGTCATGATAGACGTGAAACATTATGTTTAGTATAATTTTTTTTTTTAATAAAAATGTGAAGTTAAAAACTGAAATATATATATGTATATGTATATATATACTTTGCTTGTTTGCCTGTCTGTTTGAATCTATAAATATCGAAACGGCTGAACCGATCGGTCCAATTTTGTTGGCAAATTCGCACAATTCCCATTTATTTATTTCAAAAATGCGTTAAACCGAAAAATCCGTGAAATACGGTTTCAAATAAAAATGACAGCTTTAAAGAGCAACGGTTCACAGCTGAAATTGCTATTAGAAAAAGCCTAATTTTTTTATTTGGTGTATACTTGAAATGAAATAGGTATTATTTACTCATTTGAAAATATATTTCAGTCTGGGTCAGTTCTAACGATGTAACAACAATCAAAATCAAACATAAAAAATAAAACATAAGTTAAAAAAGCACAAGAAATTCAGACTTTTTAAACTGGTTGTCAAAAAAAACTAACTCAATTAATGATTTGTAATAAATATAATTTGCCAATATTCACTTTTACAAACGTGTTAAAATTATTAATTATTAAAATTATATATTGGCATTATTCTCAAATTCAGGAGCTGTAAACTGTAAACTGTAAAAACTTATTTGGAAATATGTTTAAATATATATTCATATATATTTATTATTTATATATATGTCAATAAGTCATATCCCTCCCCCCCCCTAAGCAGTCGCAGATATCAGATTCAAAGTTACCGCAATTACCCCAGGGGGAAACGGTTAAACGAACCCCCATTAATTCCCGGGGTGGTCAACGTAAAGGGAATCATGAATCAACATTATATCGACTTACAAAATGAGTATGAAAAAATTAACAAAAAAGGCATGGATGAAATATTGTCAAAAACTAAATTGATCGCTAATCTGATTTATCAATGTCATGAATGTCATTAACATAGCAAAATGGGCTCATGAAAACTCTGAACCCCCCCCCCCCTCATGTGTAGATGTACTGTTTACACGCATTTTTCTAGATTAGGACATGTTAAAGAGATAGAAAGATAGTTATGAAGAAGAATATAAGGGGGAGCAGACTACAGAGTGCTTTTAAAGAAATTACCGAAAGCTTGGCACTTAATTCTAACTGATTTTATTGAGGGTGCAGGTGGACTAATATTTTTTTATATCCATCCGTCAGGGTTGAGAGCTAGGAGCTATAGGAGAGCTAGGAGACTGAATTAGATTAGGTGCTGATAGATTTTTAACGGCCCACAAGAAATATTAATATTTCATAAATATCTTCAAAATTTTACAAATCTCAAGAAAGAATATATCACATTTTTTTTTCTTAACACACCCTCCTTCCCACCCTATTTTCTTTTTATTCTCGCAATTTGGCCTTTCAG
>NW_019396128.1:119258-207759 GCF_000591075.1 Eurytemora carolleeae | reverse complement strand
CTTGGAGATCTATCTAAATTCTACCTTATATATCTATCTAAACTCTACCCTGGATATCTATCTAAACTCTACCCTAGAGATCTATCTAAACTCTACCCTGGAGATCTATCTAAACTCTACCTTATATATCTATCTAAACTCTACCCTGGAGATCTATCTAAACCCTAACCCTGAAGATACAACCTGATATTTCAAGTCTATGCTGCAAATCTTATCTTTTAATCCATGTACTGGAATTCCACAGGGTGAAGAATAAAATACGGGTTTCGGTATAGTTTATTTATTTATTTATTTCGTGAACGTACACAATTTAAATAATTGGTACAAATTAAAACACGCAAAAAATTGTGTAAGAGTATATATCAAAAATAAATACAAATACAAGAAACAAAATCATTCTATAATTAGGTCGTGCATATAAAATTTATAATATCGTCAAGCTCAGCATGGTCAATTCCATTGATAACAATCTTATTGTAATTTTTTTGCAGAAATAAGTTCATCAAATGTCATTCAATTTTTTACAATACGTTTTTTGATAGTATTCAAATCTTTGTTGCATTTGTCTACAATATTTCTCAGAGTTTTTTCAGTTACTGACCTTTGATCAAATTTTAAAAGATTTATCAAAAGTCTGATTCAAATTTTTGATGAGTTTTCTAATGAAGAAATGAATGAAGCAAATCTACTGCAAAGCATTGTCATCAAATAAGATGACTGTGACAATGGTTCGATAAAATATCTATGACAAGTGTTTGGTAATTTAAACACAATTCTAACTGCAGTGTTCCAAGACGAATAAATTCTGAACACATAATTCGAAACTAAATTCTATAAATTGGATTCATAAATACTCGTTGCATAAAGGTTATATAATTTTATCAAAACTGTTGAATCTGCAAAGTAAAATTCTTGATTGAGGGAATGAATTTTATAAACTATTATGAACTTTGTGATTAGTAGTCGTAACTTTAAGCAAATTTAATATTTTATGGTGGCATGTGCAATTCACAACGATATTTTTAAAGCTTTACATGATCAAAAATGAATGATATTTTTATGTTTTTAACTTTGAAAATTGAGTATTTTCATACATAACCCTTACTTACCAATGCTTTGTTTAGGTATTTAAAGGACGGAACCCATCTGCACAGTCTGGGACAGAAGATGGAAGATTTAATATTCAACGTTGCGGACACAAACTTCTTCTTCAACGACCTGGAGGAGTGCGACCAGGTCCACATCGACGACGTGAGCAGCGACGACAATGGTCAGGATCTGTCGAGTTATAACTTCCTGACCGACGGGTTCAGGTCGACCACTGCGACGACAGAGGTGTATCTGGCGACGAACGGGATGAGGGGCGGAGTCGACTGGATGAGAAAGTTGGCGTTCAGATTTAGAAAAATAAAAGAAAATTACAATACATACAGTAAGTTATTTTCCTAAATAACCACGTAATAGTCACCCCATCCCCTCCCTATTTGGCTGGAATGCCTGTGTTTGACAAGGTTATGATGAGAGCTTGAAATTCCAGGGTTATTCAACATTTTGATTGCTCAGACATCCATGAGAAGAACAAATTGTCCAAATTCCAGGGTCTGAGCAATAACACATGTGGTACAGGCCGGCAATTAGGCATAGATAGAGATTAGATAGAAAACTGGAACTCATTTGCTAAATCTATATTTCTTCGTGAATTACTATACAAGTTTCAATGAACGTCATGGATCATGATTATTATTATGAGGCATTTCTCGGAGAGTATTTAAATAGCTTATTTATTAATTTTTCAAAGAAAGAAATAAGTTTGATAGCTACGCTTGTGTCCCTGTGTGACATTCAGAGCCGATGAGATTGTTCTCAGTGGTTTGGCATTGATTTGTTAAGAGCTTGTTTGATAGCTACGCTTGTGTCCGTAATGACATTCAGAGCTGATAAGATTGTGTTCATTGGTTTGGCATAGATCGCTTAAAGGGAGTGACCGGCTATGAAGGTAGTTGAACTGAGTATGCGGTGTTGTGGAAAGCTTCTTTCGGATTCATTTAAGACATATTAAACGTTTTAAAGATCTGTAAATCCTGAGTTTGAGAGCAAATTCGATGTTCACTTTGGGGGTGGATACGTTTTCAGAATTAGTTTTTTTTAAATCATTAAATAACGTCGACATAAAATGTAAAGAAGTCATGTATAGAATCATATTGAGAAAGTAAAAATTAATCTTTTCATCAAAAATAAGTAATCTTGTTCAATTATTACTTTCTATTATCTCATTATTCTGGTTCCTCATTATTCACAAAAATTTTCGCAGATTTTCTAGAATTATTATTGAAAAGACGACATTTGAAGAATTTGAAGAAATCTCCATATAAATTCAAAGAAAATTAGAAATTCAATATAATAATGAAAACGAAATAATCGATTTGAGCGTTGATTTATTGACAAATTTCTTTTGAGAAATATGTTCCTAACCATCTAATTAGACTACTGTATAATTTTTACTTTATTTGTCGTTGTCGTTATTTAATAGTTAAAAAAAACTAATTCTGAAAACGTATCCACACCCAAAGTTGGACTTTTGAACGTCGAATTTGCGCTTAAACTAAGAATTTACAGATCTTTAAAAAGTTTAATATGTCTCAAATGAATCCGAAAGAAGCTTTCCACAACACTGCATACTCAGTTCACCTATCTTACATAGCCGGTCACTCCCTTTAAGAGCTTGTTTGATAGCTACGCTTGTGTCCCTGTGTGACATTCAGAGCCAATAAGATCATGTCCATTGGTTTGACATTGTTCACTAAAGAGTTTGTGTCCTGGTTGACATTTATAGCTGATGGGTTGTACCTGGATTGATACAGTTCTGGACAAGTTTTTAGAGTACTACAATTTTAGATAAATAGGAAATACTAAGGTAAAATTCAAAAAAAATGGTTCTAAGCGCAAAGAAAATTTCTAACTAATTTTTTTTGTGGGAAAACACCTCTGAAGATGAGGGCAAGCTCATTTTTAACCAACTACACTTGAATTTAACCTTTGCCCATTAATCCGAGGGGGAGGGGGGGGGCCAGAGGACTACTTCCTCCCCCCCCCTGAGTACGCGCCTGTTTAGATAAACTATATCGACTCAAACTAAAATTCTTTGTATTGGCATATCTATTAAATCTGTAGAGGTTTCGTGATTATTTAAATGG
This sequence comes from Eurytemora carolleeae, assembly GCF_000591075.1. Lineage (NCBI taxonomy): Eukaryota > Metazoa > Arthropoda > Copepoda > Calanoida > Temoridae > Eurytemora > Eurytemora carolleeae. The sequence continues at coordinate 204,565 of NW_019396128.1, read as the reverse complement.
TATTTTGTACATTCTCATGGACTAAGATTGATTGATTTGATTCATTGTTTACTTTAATATTTTATTTGATAACTAGTAAATCAATAAAATTTTTGACTTAGACTAGGCTTAGAACTTTTTTGTTGGATTGGATACTCATTATCCCTGATTGTTTGATCTCGATATCCACTGTGGTACTTTTAATTTGAGGACCAATGCGGATCCTTTTCATTTTAGTTTCATTTTAGTTTCAATTTAATTTCATTTTGGTTTCATTTTAGTTTTATTTTAGTTTCATTTTAGTTTCATTTTAGTTTAATTTTAGTTTCATTTTGGTTTCATTTTGGTTTCATTTTGGTTTCATTTTAGTTTCATTTTAGTTTCATTTTAGTTTCATTTTAGTTTCATTTTGGTTTCATTTTAGTTTCATTTAAGCTTCATTTAAGTTTCATTTAAGTTTCATTTTAGTTTCATTTTAGTTTCATTTTGGTTTCATTTTAGTTTCATTTTAGTTTCATTAAGATTAAGATATTTGTAAGCATTGATTTCCACTGCAGGATCCAAAGTTTGCAAGTTCTCACACAAAAGTCTATCAGGATTTGCCAATTATTACTTTTTTACTGAAGCTAGCACCAAGTGCATTATTATTCAAAATGATGTCAGTGGATACAAAATATGGAAGTGATCTAGTGAGACAAAATCAAAAACCAAGGCGTTGCGACACTTCAAAGTCGACCCAGTTTTAAAAACTAATGCAACTTTTCATAACGGTCTGGATCGCTGTGATTATTTATTATTTGTTATTATTATAGATACTTGAATAACTATATTTTCTGTCTAGGAGGAAATGTTGGTGGTTTGCTTGGAGCTGGAAAAAGAGAGGAATGGCTGAGTTTAAGATCTGATATTGAGAACAACACAGATCAATGGTTGAACCTGGCGGTCAAATCATTAAACGTGATTCAATCCCGTCCTGACTGTGTTAATATTATAGTCACACAAACACAGGTACAATCCTTCACTTTCCTCAACATATAGGGAGTAGGGACTTGAGCGTAATTTCAAGTTTTCCCTCCATGGAAAGATGGAAATGCCAGATTTACAACGGTACCCTTGAGAGAGTTTTGTCTGATCAAGTATGAATTAGTTCTCAAGAGGCCGAATTTAAATAATTTGAGCGGCGGCTTAGATTTAAACCGCGGCTAAAATATGGTTGGTTCCACTTAAAATTGTATTAAGTTTTTCAAGATTTAAGCCGACGCTCAATTGAAACCGGTTTTTGGATGATTTGAGACGCGGCTTAAATTCATTAAATTCGGACAAAGGTTTATTTTTAATTGCTGTTTCTCTGCGAAAATGAAAATAAACATTGAGAACTAATTCATACTTGATGTTTATAAGTAGAAGTAATGAAGAAACTCACAGAAAAAAAACACTTTTCGTGTTGACGGTTTCTTCCACATTTTTGAGCAGATAAAGGTTTCAAGCAGTGCTTTGGATCCATTCTCCGCACTGGAAAAAATGGATTCGGATCCAAATCCGGATCCGGGTTATTTCTAAAAAATTTACAGTTTTTTTTTAAAACTTGATCAAATCAGGAAATTTTTATAATCTCTCTTTTTTAATAGTTAAAATTTTGGGTTTGAATGTAAATTTTTTTTGTTGCAGTTTTTGGTTGATATTTTGCCCATTGGATCCGGATCTGGATCCAGGAAGTCAAAATCTTGCGGATCCAACGGATCCGGATCCTAAGCACTGGTTTCAAGGGAACCGTCGCAAATCGGACATTCTAATTTTCGCATGGAGGGTCACTTGAAATTATGCTTACCATCCACTTGAACTTAAATTGCTTAACTGCACTTTGTATTTATTATGCTCAGCTTTGCTGTTTTTATTGCTTGAAATTACTTATCTTGCTCAACTTTACCGATTTGGGTCTAACTTTGATTTCTTTGTTTTCTTAAGCCTACTTTTTAAAATATACTGTTCATTGTTTTAATTAAACTTACATTGCTACATTTTACTTTATTTTTCCCTTGATCGACTCAAGCATTCTTTGCTAAACTTATACCTTCTCCGTCATATTCTCCTAACCATTCATATACCTTCTCCTTCCATTCTCTCCCAACCCTTCCTATACCTTCTCCTTCCATCCTCTCCTAACCCTTCATATACCTTCTCCTTTCATGCTCTTCTAACCCTTCATATACCTTCTCCTTTCATACTCTCCTTACCCTTCATATACCTTCTCTTCCCATGCTCTCCTAACCCTTCATATACCATCTACTTTCATCCTCTCCTAACCCTTCATATACCTTCTCCTTTCATCCTCTTCCTAACCCTTCATATACCTTCTCCTTTCATCCTCTTCTAACCCTTCTTATACTATCTCCTTTCATCCTCTCCTAACCCTTCCCATACCTTCTCCTTTCATCCTCTCCTAACCCTTCATATACTATCTCCTTTCATCCTCTCCTAACCCTTCCCATACCTTCTCCTTTCATCCTCTCCTAACCCTTCATATACCTTTTCCTTTCATCCTCTCCTAACCCTTCTTATACCATCTCCTTTCATGCTCTCCTAACTCTTCATATACCTTCTCCTTTCATCCTCTCTTACTACTTTAGTGACCACTCTGATAAAATCTTACTGCTTTACTTTCTGCTCTGATCAAATCTTACTGCTTTAGTCTCTGCTCTAATCAAATTAAACTGTTTTAGGGACTGCTCTAATCAAATAATCTGCTTTAGTCACTGTTCTAATCAAATATTCTGCTTTAGTCTCTGCTCTAATCAAATTTATCTGCTTTAGTGACTGCTCTGATCAAATTTTTCAGCTTCTTTAGTGACCGCTCTGATCAAATCTTACTGATTTAGTTATAGTTTTGGATATCTGACATTTAGATTTTCAGCTCTGATCAAATCTTACCACTCTTTAGTTACTGCCCTGATCCTTAACACTCTAGTCACTGCCCTGATCCTTAACACTCTAGTCACTGCCCTGATCAGATCTTAATACTCTAGTCACTGCCCTGATCAGATCTTAATACTCTAGTCACTGCCCTGATCAGATCTTAATACTCTAGTCACTGCCCTGATCAGATCTTAATACTCTAGTCACTGCCCTGATCAGATCTTAATACTCTAGTCACTGCCCTGATCAAATATTAATTTTCTCGTCAAAGGCTTGATCAATCTGCTTTAGTCTATAGTTTCAGCAAAATCTTGATTGCTCCTGTTCCTTAATATAACATTATTTCAGCTAGTCGCTGCTCTGACAAAAATTCTGCTGTTCGGACTAGGATCTCTGTTTCCTGTTGAAAACGTTTACTCTGCGACCAAGATCGGAAAGGAAGCTTGCTTTGAAAGAATTATGTCAAAATTTGGAAGGAAATCTACCTATGTGGTCGTAGGTAGGATTAAATCCATTCATGTGGGCGTAGGTAGGATTTAAATCCATTCATGTGGTCGTAGGTAGAATTTAAATCCATTCATGTGGTCGGTAGGTAGAATTTAAATCCATTCACGTGGTCGTAGGTAGGATTTAAATCCATTCATGTGGTCATACAGGGTGTCCCGCATCATATTAGACCGAGAACGGGTCTAAATTACGATTTTCGGGACTAATTAGAAAATTTCATTAGAATGAATCGTTTTGAAAAATAACATAAGGCTTATATAAGCATTTTCTTGCGGAAAAGTATAAGTTTTTCGAGTATTAAGGGTTTATTTTGGTGTTAAAGATTGGAGATAATCTAATATGATATGGGACGCTCTGTAGGTAGAATTTAAATCCCTTCATGTGGTCGTAGGTAGGATTTAAATCCATTCATGTGGTCGTAGGTAGAATTTAAATCCATTCATGTGGTCATAGGTAGAATTTAAATCCATTTGTAGGTAGAATTTAAATCCATTCATGTGGTCGTAGGTAGGATTTAAATCCATTCATGTGGTCATAGGTAGAATTTAAATCCATTCATGTGGTCTTAGGTAGGATTTAATTCCATTCATGTGTTCGTAGGTAGAATTTAAATCCATTCATGTGGTCGTAGGTAGAAATTAAATCCATTCATGTGGTCCACACAATTAAAAATAATTAAAGGACTGTTGGAGTAATTTCAAGAGACCCTCCATTTAGAGAGGAGCATGCCTGATTCACGACAGTACATTTAATTACCTTTATCTGATCAATGTTTAATTATAGTTTTCCTCCTTGCAGTTTTTCTCCTTAAAATCCGCAAGTCAGTTTTAGAGAGAACCCATATTTAAAAAAAATTTATAGTTTGAAAAACAATGAGTGCTCAATCATTCTTGATCAGAATAGCTTGAATAACTTGAATATTTACTATAGAGTCTAATTTGAAACCTTATTCTCCACTGGAAAATTGAAAGTAAACTAAGGCGTCTGTAAATGTCGTTATTCTCAAAAACATTATTTTTACAATTTCCCAAGCAAATATTGTAGTTAAAAAAATAATAAAAATGAATATTTTAGGGGATGGAAAGGATGAGGAGGGAGCAGCTAAAAATATGAATTTTCCGTTCTGGAGAATCAATTCACACAATGATCTGGTAGCATTCTACAACGCGCTGGATAGAGGATATCTTTAAACTGAACTCTGTCATGCAAGAATCATGAAGCCACACATACAGCATGCACTTAATCTTAAGCAGCATGGAGCATCTTAAGAAACATCATGCTTAAAGCAGCTTCACATTTTTTACAAGAAAATATGGACAAAGAACATTGAATCTCTTAAACTAATCCCTGAGTTTACACCCCACCACTGAACTTTTCTTAAAGTTTGTTCTCCAGCTCTGGACTAGTCTTTCCCACTCATGGTTTGTCTACAGCACTGGACTGAACCATACAGCTATCCTTACTCAGGGTTGGGTTACAGCACTGCAGACTAATCTGGGTAATGATGAAGCTGAAAGTCCTGTGTACAGAAACCAGTTCTCGTGCTCTCTTAGAAATACATCACTTTTCAAAATTCAAAATATGATTGTTCATTAAATTGACTCGACACTTTAAACCTTCACTACCCCCTGTCATACACAAAAATATATGATAAATATTTAAAACAATCTTAGCGTTCTTCGAACCCTGGTTAAAGTAAACACTAGAACATTACGTTGAAATGGTGAATGGTTGGTTAGTTAAATTAGCTGAACGCGGTTAAGTGCAATGCGCAGCATGCCGCGGGAGAGAATCGTGTGTTGAAAATGTTCCAAACTTGCCAAACCAAATCTTCAGGAACATCTCCCACATGGTCAAAATTAAGAACATGCTGTAAATTTAAACATCAACAATATGTATTTCTTTAAATTTTCAATATTATCATTGTTCTGACTTACGTACTGTAAGATTTATTATGTTAGCTCTATGTAAATTTAATGTACGATGTGTGCTGTAGTGTACATGTATGTTAACTGTACACTAAAGAAGGTACACAAGGTAATAGTAAAAATTGGTGAATGGTAGATTTATTCAAGTGTATGTATTACATGAATTCATGAATTACAGGCTTAAAAATGTGATTTATTCATCTCTATTGTTCATAATAAATAAAATTTTGTATTTAGTTATTTATTTGATTAAGTAAGACAGCTGCCCCACCCCCTTGGGCGGCCCTGCAAAATTGTTAAGTTTTTTTCTTAAGAATTTGAATAGAGAAATAAGAAATAACAAGAAGACGTTGGGTTGGGCACATTGTAATATTGTGGTGTCTCTCTGGCCTGAACATATTGTGGAATTTTTTATCATTCTTGACTTTAGTTAAAGGGGATGGTGGAGATGGCACATTTGATGTAGGAGGGGGGTGGGGGGGCTGCCTTCATTTTTGGTTCAAATCTTCCAATTTTTTCAAAATTGAGTTTTAATGACCTCTAATGACCTCCAAAAATGAAAATGATTTAACTATGGCTTTACGCATATGCTAGGAATCCAGGGAATACAGTAGCAGCAACAAACCAAGTGCTTGACCTTCTTATGACCTCATACGACCACGACCTCTAATGACCTAAATGACCTCCTAAAATGAAAATGTTTCAACTATGGCTTTATGCATATCAAACAAAAGCTAGGAATCCAGGGAATACAGTAGCAGCAACAAATCCAGTGCTTGACCTTCTTATGACCTCTTACGACCTCTAATTACCTAAATGACCTCCAAAAATGAAAATGTTTTAACTATGGCTTTGTGCATGTCAATTAAAAGCTAGGAACCCCAGGGAATACAGTAGCATCAACGAATCCAGTGTTTGACCTTCTAATGACCTCTTACGACCTCTAGTGACCTAAATGACCTCAAAAAATGAAAATGTTTTAACTATGGCTTTGTGCATGTCAATTAAAAGCTAGGAAGCCCATGAATACAGTAGCATCAACAAATCCAGTGTTTGACCTTCTAATGACAACTAACGACCTAATATGACCTCCAAAATAAAAATGCATTAACTATGGCTTTATGCATATCAAACGAAAGATTGGAACCCAGGAAACACCGTAGCAGCAATGAATCCAGTGTTTTATCATCTAATGACCTAAAATGACCTCCAAAAATAAAAATGTTTTAACTATGGCTTTAAGCATATCAAAAGAAAGCTAGGACCCAGGGAATACAGTAGCAGCAACGCATCCAGTGTTTGACTTTCTAACAACCTTAAATGACCTCCAAATTGAAAATGTTTTAACCATAGTATGTATTTCAAACGAAAGCTAGGAACTAGAGAACACAGTGGAGCAACAAATCTATTGTTTGAACTTCTAATAACCTACAACGACCTATAATAACCTCCATGAAAATATTTAATTATCGCTTTAGGCATGTCAAACAAATATTAGTAACCCCCAAAGAATCGAGTCGCAGCAACAAATCCAATGTTTGACTTTCTAATGACCTCTAACGACCTGTAATGAACTCCAAATTGAAAATGTTCTAAATAAGGATTTATATATATCAATCAAAAGCTAGTAACCTAGACAATACAGTAGTGGTGTCATCATTAATCTATTTGGATTGCCTTAATCACTATAACATGTATTTGAAACATGTGTAACTCGTGTTTTAATTATTGTGACAAAATTTGATATATTTATTTTAATGTTGCAAATTAAAGCATTTACTTTATTTGGGGGTTCTTAATCACATTTTTATTGATACAAAATTGTTTTTGTGTAAAACGTGTTACCCATTTTTGGAGGTCATTTAGGTCATTAGAGGTCATTAGAAGGTCAAACACTGGATTTGTTGCTGCTACTGTATTCCCTGGGTTCCTAGCTTTCGTTTGATATGCATTAAAGCCATAGTTCAAATATTTTCTATTTGTGGAGGTCATTAGAGGTCATTAGAGGTCATTAGAGATCATTAGAAGGTCAAACACTGGATGTTGCTGCTACTGTATTCCCTGGGGTTCCTAGCTTTTGTTTGATATGCATAAAGCCATAGTTCAAATATTTTCTATTTGTGGAGGTCATTAGAGGTCATTAGAGGTCATTAGAGATCATTAGAAGGTCAAACACTGGATTTTTTGCTGCTAATGAATCTGTATTCCTGGGGTTCCTAATTTTCGTTTGATATGAATAAAGCGTTAGTTAAAACATTTTCATTTTTGGAGGTCATTTAGGTCATTAGAGGTCGCAAGAGGTCATTAGAAGGTCAAACACTGGATTTGTTGCTGCTATTGTATTCCCTGGGTTCTTAGCTTTCGTTTGATATGCATAAAAGCCATAATTGAAAATATTTTCTATTGGTAGAGGTCATAAGATGTCATTAGAGGCCCCACCCCCCCTACATCAAATGTGCTATCTCCACCATCCCCTTTAAATAAAACATTTAATTTAGGTTATAGATACAAGTAGTATGCCAAGGGTGTCAAATAGATTTTATGATTAGAGGGTAAAATTTTCATTTCAGAACTTTTAAAGGCTGCAACTGCTTGATATTCCTCACTGATCAGATGTAGGTTTTTTAGTCAAAATACAAGGTACTTCATTTTTTTCTTCTGCATATAATTTCTATTGAATGTAAGACAACTTTAGTGAATTTTTAGCCGTAGCCCATTCCGAAAAAAAAGTTAAAATATTATTTCACCTTAAAATTCACTTAAATTGACCAAGCATCCACAAAAGATACGTAAATATAGAGAAATACAATTGTATTTCTTTAGACAAATTTATCAAAACAAAATAACATCTTGATGTTAAACTATCAATGGTATCAGACTCGCATACTGGAATAAGTTACAACTGGTTTGTGCAGTTTGGCGCCATGAGACGTGTGGGTTTCTGAAACACAAAACCAAGATATGGTTTTCTTTATATTCTTGTGAACACTCTGATGATTGTTCTGCTAAAAGTCCAAGAGGTTTCTAAATCTTGTTTAGGAACTCTTCTAAATGTGTCCTTTCCATCCAATGCAAACGAGAGATTCAACTTAATCTTTTCCTTCACATATTCCTTCACAACCTTGATTTTGCTTTGGTTATCAATGTTAAAGGAATTGAGTCTTTGCCACAAACTCAAATTTTCTAATCCTTATATCTATGGAACCTGATGTTGTAGACTTTTGATATTTCAAACTAACAAAATTTGATGCAACAGAATTCATAGTTTGAAATATCTAAGGTCTACGACACTGTGTTGCAGAGATATAGGAATTAGAAAATCAGAGTTTGTGTCAAAGACTCAACTCCTTTAGAGAATATCCTGAATTGTTACTATAAGATTTGCAAATGCTAGCTGAATAGGTTGGAGAGAGGTTCATTCCGAATCAATCCTCAACAACCGAATAATTTTCAATTTAAATAATATTTTCTATCTTGCATTTTTAATCTTTGAATGAGTTTTTTTTAAATTTCTTAATTTAAACATATAAAGTTAAGCTTATATTTTTCGCTTGTGTTTCATTATTTGAATTCTAGATAGCTTTGAGTCCATTGAAATGTGCATACAAATGAATTGAGAATTAGATATACTACAAATTCTGTTTGATTAAATAATATTAGTTTGAAATATAAAAGGTTTACATAATCAGTATGCAAAAGTATAGGAATTAGAAAATTTCAGTTTGTGGCAAAGGCTCAATTCCTTATAAAGCATGTTTATACAAATTTATAAAATAGTTAATAAACGTTACCTGCTGACAACCTTTTCAGTACAAGAACGATAGGTTTAAATTCTTGAAAATCATGTTCTATATATTTATTTAATTCATTCAATTTCTTCAAAAGCTTGGAACTCGTGTCTAAACCTCCCCCATTTTATCCATTCCAAATATCCCATTCTCGGTGAACCATGTTTGAAGCAGAACAGGATTGAAAACATTCTTGTGATCCTTCATGTTCTTTTCTTCGCTCCTGTATCTATATAAGAACAATAATTCTCTTGAAGACTACCAAATGTTATTAATTCTCCTCTCATTAAGTTTCCCCCCACAGTACAAACAGCTGCGCATTCCTCCATGAGCAGGCAAAGCAAGAATGATACTGAGTAATTTCAAATCGCAGGCTAGGTAACATTTCAAACTGTTCAGATCAGTTTTATTAAAGAGTATGTTGTGATGATTTACTGAAACTCCTTTGACCAATCCAAGAACAATCACTTTATTTACCCCAGAATATAATTCATCTTTGGGCACCAAGATCATCTGGATCAAACAGACTCATAATAATCTTTAGTGATCCCTGTCCCCCATATATACTTATTCTCACAATAGCTTTCATAACATTCAAGTCTCTAAGATCACAAAGATGAAGAATTAGAGCTGTTGGATCAGGGACATATGTTAAATCTTTTGTAACTAACTTTTTTGAATTCTTAATTCCAAGTCTTAACAGTTTCTTCGAAATTAATTTTCATGGTTTTGTGAAATAAATCAAGAGAAGTTGACATTGAAATAATCTTTTCACAAGAGTTTGATTGGAGAGCTGATCTACCCAAGTCACTTCTACAACTTAAAGCTATGGAGTCAATTACAGCTTGTGGTAGACCATGCTTTCTTTTTAGATTAAAGAGAGTCTCTGTTTTGATCATCTTTTTTTCTGAATGCTTTTCAAAATTAAGATTTATTGGCTTTCCTGTTATTGTTGCAAGCTTAATAGTCTGTTCATCATTGTTCTTCGGTTGCTCACCAAATCTCCTTTAAATCAGGGATGTCGGATACCTGAGCCTACTCCTTGAAAACATTTTCCACATAGTTTAGAGAGACTGAGATCATGTTTTTTGTTAAACCTTAAGTCTAACTAAATGATACATGGTGGGGGTTGAAAAATGTTTATTTCATGGTAAAAACTTGTTATGGAATATATGGGAGCGTTATTACTGTGTAGTTAGTTTCTGTGGGAGGATTTAGGGAGCTTCTAAACTGCTGATATTGACGAATCTTCAGAACATCAAGGAGCAGTCTGGAGCAGAACCGTAGAAGGCTATTTGACCACCTTTAAGGGTTTATGTGATCTACCACAAAATGTGGGCCCTATTAGTATTGGTTTTGCCGTTTCATTATTTTCACTAAATAACAGACATACATCTACAAATAAGCTATAAAATGTTCTTTGTACAATGCACAGGTGTCCCACGAAACTTGATACTTGGTGAATTATAGTTTTAAATGTCTTCTTACATATTTTGTTCAGTTCTTTGATGCCAAACAGAATAGTAAAAAAAGATCACACAAAAAGTTCTTAATGTTATAAATTCAAAATAGGAAAAATTCGTACCAAAATTGTTCACCAACTGTCATGTTTCGTGGGTCACCCTGTATATAAACTGGAACTTACATGATAAGCACAACGTCCCCCCCCTTGATCCGATGAATAGTTTGAATTTAACCCTATTTCTGCATCACACATTATTAGGTTTTGATTAACATATTTGGACTTTCGCAAATATATGAAAATTATTTTTATGTTATGTATGTAGTTAAGTCAGGGTTTTGCTCAGTATTTTTATGAATCTTTATATTTTTGGGAAGGAAGAAATCAAGATGGGTCCCAACAAGCATTATAGCTTTGTATGGGACTATTTTTCAGTCACTGTAGAAGTACTGTAGAAGTACAGAAATCGTGCAGAAGTCTCATATTAGACCTCTAATGTAAGCTTGTACCCATATTTTTTGCAAAATATTTAATTTTTTTATTCCTTTTTTTTTGCTTAACAATGTAAAAAGCTGTTTAAAAAATAAGCGTTATCATGTTTCAAAAATGTTTACCTTTTCATCCTAATATCTAAATCTTATTTAAATCTTCGGTTCACATCTAAATTTTTTATTTGAAATCGAGTTTATACAACAGTACTTTGCCCTCATGTCTTTATTATTCTATCTCTATTACGCAGAAGCTTAATGATGAAAATTAGGTCAAGTATAATATGTATTATACTGTTGAAACTATATGAAAATTTAATGATTTAATAAATGGAATTATTTCGAATTTTTATATTTATTACACTAGAAAATCTTGTCTTTGCGCAATATTGCGCTTATTTTTTGCGCAAAAACTGTGCAATCTTTATTGCGAATTGTGAAAGGCAAATAGCGCAAAGCTATGCAATAAAAAGGATGTTTTTGCGCATAATTGGGCTTTCATTGCGCAAAACTACGCAATTTTCATTGCAAATTGTCATGCGCAACATGCGTAATACCGCAAAAAAAACATGTGAAATTTAGAACTTCAGTATTCACCTTATAATGCACGTGTTGACCACGATTGAACGGTACTTGTGCAGATCACTTATGGTTAAATTTAAATTTGACCTAGATAGCATTGGTACTAGATCAGAGTATGGTAGGCTTACAATTCTAATGATGCTGGCCCATGTAACTTGCCTACGTCACACCATGGTACAGGACCCAGAGGATTAGGGACGGGACCTTAAACTGTTGGGATGACATTTGTTACTGGCGAGTTTCACATCATTGTGAATTGCAATTTGTCTTAAAAACTATTACGTCAGACAGTACCAATCTTCCCCGTACCAAATCAACCTTTCATCTGTGTGCAAGCTTCATTGTGATACTAATCTGATACTGATAAACTATCTTGCTATATACAGTATTTTCTTGAAAGCCTCAAACGCGGATTTTCTGACAGTTTTTCTGTGTTTGTTTTTCATCTAGTCTTTTAATCGATATGTTAAGACAACTGAGTTTCGTGTCCTGTACTTAAGTTTTTTCAAGTATAATTTATTTTAAAATATTTCTTTTAAATAATTACGGTCATATGAAATTACAAATTTATACACATAGGGTGGTAGGGGTTTGGAGAAACCCGAATAATATAGTACAGACCCTCATTTAACTTCAGGTTATCTAACCTTTATGTGATCAATTATCTTTGCCATTAGATAACATCATACATCGGGTTATGTCCCTATTCGGATCAAACCTTTATACGATTACTTATTTTTGCAACCTGATAACATTATACATCAGGTCATCTCCTTATTTGGATTAAACCTTTATATAATTACTTATCTTTGCAACCTGATAACACTATACATCGGGTCAACTCCCTATTTGGATCAACCTTTGTATAATTACTTATCTTTGCAATGTTATAACACCCTTATTGATAAATACATTCTAAACTGATTAAGTACATTTATTTCACATAGTTTCATAAATGCATATATAATCACAATAGGAAGATAAATAGATGGTTTGATAATCAGCCATGATCCTTTTACATGTTAGGTCCATTAGCTTGATCTTTGAGCATTTTCTCAGTTAATCTACCAAGTCTAAAGTGCATGACCAATATATTAGCCAAGTCCATCAATTAGATCTTCATCTCCTTTATTCCAGGTTTGCTGGTTGACCCGCTCCTGCATAATCAGGAGCATATCTACCACCTGGTTGTACAACCATGCACTGATATCATCTCTGCTTGATTCAGGGTGAAGGTTACACTCCCAAGCCCTCTCTGTGTCCCTTACATCAGTACGTGGATCCACAGGGGGCAGTTGGATGCTTGCGCCCCCAGGTATGGGGGGACAGAAGGTCTTTAACCTCCTTAAGAAGTTCCTCCAGGTTATCTAGGACTTCCCACAGTATCTTCGCCAGATCCTCCATATCATCGTCCTCATTCTCATCCTCTACTCTGTCCTCAGCTACGTCTCCATCCTCCGAGGCTGGGGCAGTAACAATGGGAGCATTCCCACTGACAAGGTGAACAAGGTCTGCCGGATCAACTCCATCTACATCCAGGGCAGCTTCAGCTACATAAGCTGGATTGCTTACTATCACGGATATTTGATTCATCTCTTCTTGAAGTAACTCGTCCAATCAGGTTCTGTATACAGTGATCTAAATAGACTTAGTGGGTAGTACCGAGCACAGAACTATAGGAATAGACTGACGTTTATATTTACGTGTCTATGCTTCTAAGGTTCGTGCTGTACTGCCCGCTCCGACATCCATATATCAGGAACAGTCCAGGATACTACACTTTCCTGAAACAGAAACTATAGACATGTCCTATCCTTAATAAAAACTAGAATCATGTCATACCCTTAAACAGTACTAGAGACATGTGCTATCCTTAAACAGAACTAGAGACATGTGCTATCCTTAAACAACACTAGAGACATGTCATACCCTTAAAGAAAACTAGAGACATCATGACATGGCCTAACCTTAAACAGAACTAGAGACATGTTCTATTCTTAAACAGAACTAGAAAAATGTCCTATCCTTTAACAGAACTAGAGAGATGCCCTTAAACAGAACTAGAGACTTGTCCTATCCTTAAACAGAAGTAGTGACATGTGCTATACTGAAACAAAACTAAAAGACATTTCCTTTCCTTAAACAGAACTAGAGACATGTCCTATCCTTAAACAGAACTAGAAAAATGTCCTATCCTTTAACAGAACTAGAGAGATGCCCTTGAACAGAACTAGAGACTTGTCCTATCCTTAAACAGAAGTAGTGACATGTGCTATCTTTAAACAGAACTGGAGACATGTCCTATCCTTGAAGAGAACTAGAGACATGTCCTATCCTTAAAGAGAACTAGAGAAATGTCCTATCCTTAAACAGAACTAGAGACATGTTTTATCCGTTAACAGTAATAGAGACATGTCCTATCCTAAAACAGAACAAGATACATGTTCTATCCTTTAACAGTAATAGAGACATGACCTATCCTTATACAGGACTAGAGACATGTGCTATCCTTAAACAGATATAGAAACTTTCCTATCCATAACAGAACTAGAGACATATGTTCTATCCTAAAACAGAACAAGAGACATGTTCTATCCTTTAATGGTAATAACGACATGATCTATCCTTTTACAGAACTAGAGACATGTGCTATCCTTAAACAGATCTAGAGACATTTCCTATCCGTAAACAGAACTAGATACATGTCCTATCCTTAAACAGAACTAGAGACATGTCCTATTTTTTACCTGAACTAAAGACATGTTCTATCCTTAAACAAAACTAGAGACATGTCCTATCCTTTAACACAACAACAGAAGTTTCTTATCCTAAAATAGATCTAGAGAGTTTCCTATCCTTAAACAAAACCAGAGACATGTATTATCCTTAAACAGAACTAGAGACATGTCCTATCCTTAAACAGAACTAGAGACATGTCCTATCCTTAAACAGAACTGGAGAGATGTTCTTTCCTTAAATAGAACTAACGACATGCCCTATCCTTAAACAGAGCTAGAGACATGCCCTTACAGAGAACTAGATACATGTCCTATATTTAAACAGAACTAAGGATATGTCCTATCTTTTAACAAAACTAGAGACATTTCCTATTGTTAAACAGGACTAGAAACATGTCCTTTCCTTAAACAGAACTAGAGACATGTAACTTAAACAGAAGTGGAGACATGTCTTATCCTGAAACAGAACTAGTGACATGTCCTATCCTTAAACAGAACTAGAGACATGTCCTATCCTTAAACAGAACTAGAGACATGTTCTATCATTAAACAGATACAAGAGACATGTCCAAGCATTAAACAAAACTGAAACACATGTCCTATCCTTAAACAGAACTCTAAATTTTGCTGATTGCTTGTATAATGCATAAAATCAAATAAATTTTTTATCATTATTTATTAGTTTTCCAATTTTCGAGCAAACTTTTATTTATTTTTGTGTTTTAAGTATCCCAATCGACCTGCTAGAAATACTTTGAAGGGCATTCGCATAGGCGCAAAGAAAACAGATGTATTACTAACTTTTTTATCATTTGTCATTTTCATACGTTTATGCGCGGCGCAGAGACGCACGGTTTTTAAAGAAATAAAAAAAAACTTTTGAGAGAGATGAACCTTTTCCAAAAACCAAATAGAATAAAACTTATTGAGAGAGATGAATCTTTGCACATGAAAACGCATAAGCGCACAGAAAAAAGATGTTGTCCTGATTTTTTTTATCATGTGTCATTTTCATGCGTTTATGTGCGGCGCACGGTTAAAACAAATAAAAAGAATTTTTTTTGCAGTTAAAAAAAAATTTGAATGTAAACGCACAAGAAAACATGATTTTGCTAAATATTTATGACATGAAATCAAAGTTTTTAACAATTAGAATTGAAAGATTGGATTAACACACAGGCGCACGTGTGCTTTTCATGTTTTTTTGCGCGGCGCCTAGAAAACATGATTTTGCTTAATATAATATCATATTTGTGAAGTTAAATCAAACCTGTGCATTTGAAACTCAGAAACTTTTTTTTATTGAGAATTGAATTTGTTTTATTTGAATTTTGGAAGGCGCACAGACGCACGGAAATAATGACATAACGGCCCAATTATGATTTTGGAGCTATATATTTACATCTTTAGTTTTAAATTGGCCTTAGGTCATCTGAATTATTTTCATGTCCATGGTGAAATATTTTTTGATCATTTAAACTATTTTTTGTAAAAATTTGAAACTGCAGCATATTTAATACTCATTAAGCACTATAACGTTCACTTGCGCTAATATTATTACATAAAAACAAATTTATAGATTAATTTTGAACACATTTTTTGTAGGGGATGTTTATTTGCACTAACGTTCAATTGCACTAATATTTAGATTTACAGAAAAAAATAATTGTGCGTTTGAAGTTTTGAACAAATTATTTTGGCATTCCATTGACTATATATACGATCATTTGAACTAAAATATTTCTGGCGCGAAAATAAAATATGCCTGCGCCGGGAAAATAAAAAATTTTGTCCAATGCGCTAGAATTTGTCCATTTGCAATGTTTCATCGTACTACAAACCGGTTACTAAACTAATCATAGCTGACTTTAGTGCAAATGTATAAGTATTGGTAATGTTACATCTCGTCTATACGCAACATATCCCCCCTACTGAACTTCTGACCTTACTAACTTTCCGACCTACTGCAATATCATACCTACGCCAGCTGTTTATTTTAGTATTATTTGAGGGATAGGTTAGGTTAAGACAATTTCTGGGCCGAGCGCTGCGGCTAGGACAGGTTAGGGGGCCGAGCGCTGCGCCACAAGTCCATATAGCAGCTGTAATACCACGTGCTAGTAGGTCGGATGTGTAGTATAGCGGATTTGGCGTAGGTCAGAAGTGGAGTATGGCGGATATGTGTAGGTCGAAAAATACAGTAGTGCAAACGATATATAGCATCAAAATTCAAACGTACGTAATAAGTCGTCTTCCATATTTTTAGTGAAAAGGATTTTCAATTTTTGATGCTAATTTTTTTTTAATTATCCAAAACTGGTTTCAAATTTAACATTTACATTTTCCACTCAGTGCATGTGTCAAATTCTATTGTAAATGTACTTTGATAGCAATGTCCCTTTATTTATGCATCTTAGCCCACAGTGAACAGGGAGAGTCGGATTGCCGCGCAAACGTGGACATTTCTCGTTGTACTTTGTTCCTTGTGAAATTGAAATATAAAACATCCATTTTCTCTCTCTAAAATTTAAGTAAGTATTTGATTTCTCGTAGCTATTTTATTTCCAATCTGTGTAGGAAAGTTTTATTGATTGTATAAACATGAAAACAGATTCGTTCTGCCTTTTATTTGTGATTCAGTTTTGTTACCGTATTATGACGCAATAACGGGGATTTTTTTTCAACGATATTTTTAAGATTTTGTTAGTTCCGTAGCATTGGATTCAATCAGAATGCCGTTATTAAATTTTACTGGAATAAATTTCTCATTATAGATAGTTGTTGGGCATTTTTTTTATCTAAATTGATCGTTCGGCCATTTTTTAAGTCAATATAAATGATGCCGTGGGTCGGTCACTAGAGAACGATTTTTGGTTAAATGGTATATCCTGAAAAATGCTAAATGGTATATCCTGAAAAAAACTAAATGGTATATCCTGAAAAATGCTAAATGGTATATCCTGAAAAATGCTAAATGGTATATCCTGAAAAAAAGATATATGGTATATCATGACCAGTTTACGTTATTGAGAAATATAAATAAGACATTCTTCTCTGACGTAAAAGCCGTTCTCTAAAATAACGAGGATTTTTTTCATCATTCTGAAGTAAAATTCTACACAAATTATCTAAATTTTCAGTAAACGGTATTTCAAGTGAACCTCTATCTTGCAGTTGTAGGCGATAATATCAAAACAACGAAGTCAACTTTCTATTTAAATTTTGATCAAAATCCAGCATATATTCGCTTAAACATAGAGTTCAAGAGAAGCTATTAAATAAAAAAGCTTCTCTTTAATTGCTTGTAAACTTGTTATTCGAAAACAGCTTGTTAACAATCAACACTGAGATAAAAAGTCGTCATCATTGTATCGATATTATCGCTTACTACTGTATTCAATCGCACGTCTGATTCACAACTGTACCCTTAAAAGCTTTGTCTGATAATGATGGAACGAGATATATTTGTTTTATCTTTAAAATGTCAGTATTATCCAGTTCTGGGTTTTCTGTAAAAGTGACTTGCGTATTTCTTACGGTAGAAACAATGGAGAAATTGTGGGAATTACACAGGTTTATCAGATAATGGTTTCAAGGACAACATTGCTAATCAGGTCCTCTTCAAATCTAGGGTCTCATACGACGATGTATTATTTTAGGTTCGCTTTCGTCAGGTGAGAATACAGAAACCTAAACGTGCAACCTGGTTCCGTCAAACCATGTTAGAGATTAGTAAACCTAGATGGGACACAGAGGATCTGATCGATGATGTTTGGAGGTAAATATTTTTTCTAATTGTATATGTAAAGAAACACAGCTGTTTTATAATCTGTCGTGACCCCACGTGGGGTTAATAGGATATTGGGGTGTGGGGGGGGGGGGTAAGTTGTCTCCGTAATCCCTCAAATACGTAAACTCGGTTTCATAAAAATTAAAGAAAGTCTTGAAAAATTAATAAAATACTTAATTCGCTTGACTCATATGAGTAATGTAATAAAACCGAGTAGGAAAATTAAATAATGATAGGTAGAACTCCCCCTGCAGAGTATTTCTTAAGAAAGGAACGTAGTTAAATTTTAGTTATGATGCATTTACTGAGATTTACTAATTACGCAAAATCAAAAAATGGGAAACCCTGTTGTGCTACAAACTTTAGATGTATTAGGTTTATTTTATTCTTTCAATTTAAAGTTGCTAACTCTGAGCTGAAAACTTTTGAATTGTGGATATCGAGATCAATGCTTGATTTCCTTATTATGTCAATCTTAGGATTAATTTAATCTCTAGTTTGTAGCCAGGAAATTGTCTAAAATTCAACTAATCAGAGTGACGTATGCAAAATCCCGAATATTCGATGAGAAAAAGGGAAATTGGAACTTTTGTGCCATTTAATGTGATAACTCTTTTAGTATGGATAATGGATATCTTAAAAGAAGGATAAAAGAGTGGACCAATAAACAGAAATCTAAAGTGTCCAATTCTGAAGTTGTGAGTTCTGGTGGTTTGAAACTTTAAAAGCTCTGGATAGAATCTATATTTACTACTCCAGGTCTTGTGAATACGCGAGGAAAGAAGATGAACGAGAAATGTATTTAAATGAAGTTAATCAACTGGAAATATTTTACGTCAGGTAGTCAGGGGTGTATATGTTTAATGAGTTTAGATGCTTTGGTACGTTCCCCCAAAATGAATTTATTTTCTACTAAAAATCATTAATTTAGCGACTAAAACCCTAAAAAACGCAACTTCTGTGGTGAACTTTTTAAAAAAAAATTCATATCAAACAGCTTGTCAAAAAAAAGCTAAAATGGATAAATCGGTTTTTAACAAAGTTGTTCTTTTTTTATATTTATTTTCTCTTGTTGCAGGGAGATGGTTGAAATGTTTGAAAGAAGCAAAATGGTTGCATTTTTCCACGCTAATCCTTTGAAGAAAAATAAGTTTAGAATTGCCTGGCAGGTAAAGTGACCTTTTATTGCTAGAAAATTTATAAAAACACATATTTACCCTTTTTACACTTTTTATTCTGGAAACTTTTATGTCCTCAAAATGCATTATCTTGAAAAAGCTACATGTTTTTATAAATGCTAAATGGTATATCCTGAAAAATGCTAAATGGTATATCCTGAAAAAAAGATATATGGTATATCCTGAAAAAATGTTAAATGGTATATCCTGAAAAATGCTAAATGGTATATCCTGAAAAACGTTAAATGGTATATCCTGAAAAAATGTTAAATGGTATATCCTGAAAAAATGCTAAAAGGTATATCCTGAAAAATGTTAA
The DNA here is from genome assembly GCF_000591075.1 of Eurytemora carolleeae. Taxonomy (NCBI): domain Eukaryota; kingdom Metazoa; phylum Arthropoda; class Copepoda; order Calanoida; family Temoridae; genus Eurytemora; species Eurytemora carolleeae. The sequence goes on along the minus strand of NW_019396128.1, from coordinate 184,893 downwards.
ATGGTTTATCCTGAAAAAAATACTAAATGGTATATCCTGAAAAAATGCTAAATGGTATATCCTGAAAAATGTTAAATGGTTTATCCTGAAAAATACTAAATGGTATATCCTGAAAAATGCTAAATGGTATATCCTGAAAAATGCTAAATGGTATATCCTGAAAAATGCTAAATGGTATATCCTGAAAAATGCTAAATGGTATATCCTGAAAAAATGTTAAATGGTTTATCCTAAAAAATACTAAATGGTTGTATATCCTGAAAAATGCTAAATGCTATATCCTGAAAAAATGCTTAAATCTCGTATGACCCCCCCCCCTCTGATTTTTGATCTGCCTGTGCCCTTCAATGCGAAAAATAAACTTTTGTTAAAGATCTTACAGAAATATTGAATATTCAGATGATCCTACATTAAAGTATTAAAGATAATATTTAAATTTGAAAATGAACGGTTTTTAATGGTTTTTTATCTTAACTAGAATGGTCGGCGGGTTGGAATGGAATTGAAAGAATATCACCATAGGGTTGGCAAGGCAGGGCTGCAGGGAACTCAATGGGAGAACTGTTTACAATTTTGGTTCAAGTTCCCGGGAGATATGAACCTTCAACCAATCCTCTTCTCACCGGAAGTAGACCCGGCTAAACTTTTAAAATACGAACGTAAAGTTCCTGAATTTACATTAATCGGGTGTGTGGTCGAAAACCGAATCCTGTCCCGGAGAGAACTCCAGGAGATGGTCAAACTACCCTCCCTAGACCAGAGTAGAGGAGAGCTGCTCTCTATACTTGGACATCAGCAGCAGAGAACCCTACAGCTTCTTCAATCCAACCAACAGCAGCTCTCAACCAACCTTTCTCAGATAATTAAAGACGCTTCTAGCAGCAGTGGGGCTGCTACTGAATGAACAATAGTTTATGAAATAATTTATTCTATTTGATTTTAAATGTGAATTTTAAAAACACAAAAACCATGTTTACATAATTATTTTAACTAAATGGACTGTCTTAGAAATTAAACTGTGCATGCATGATTAACAAAGGTATTTGTCATTTTTTAAAGGTTTTACTCTGATTCTGACAATTTATTTCTGTTGTCTCTGCTCTATAAATCCGCAAGTCTATTTAGAGGAACCAGAATTAGGAATTAACAAGTTTCAGGTTAAATAACATGGCTAACTTCATGATATTTGCTTAGATAAAAGTTTACAGGGGTACTTTTGTGAATTAGGCATACCACACTATTAACTGAAGATTAACTTCTGGATCTGTGTTCAATCCATCGTAAATCTAGGACTTGGCTTCTGTATTTAAAACCTTGTTTTGATATCTGTAAAAGAAATATTTATTGAAATTGTATATTTCAGAAGTAGAAGTATTGTCGTGAAACATCTGAGCTGTTTCTAAACTAAAAAAGAATATGCCGTCAGATCATCAGAAGAAGAGAGCCCAGAAGAAGAAGGAGTTGGCCAAGGTGAAGTATTATCAGATTAATCAGAGCTGGCAAGTGGATGTCGAGATCAATTCTTTTGTTAATCTCCAGATCAATTAAATCTTTATTCAATTTCCCGCATGGGAATTGTACCATGTCAGGGGTTAAAGGGAGCATGAATCCAGGGAGGAATTACTAAAATAAAAAAATGGGAAGGTAAAGTTTTTAAGATCCCAAAATTAAGTGTTTACAGTGGATATCGAGATCAAGGGATCAGGATTATGAGTATTTTAACACTAAAGTTCCCAGCTCTAGGTATATATTTGGTACGATTTCGTTCCACGCACTGTAAAGAGGGGGGGGGGGCACAATTTGGCAAGTTTTATAACTTTTAGGATACCTCAACTCCCAAACATTTATTTTTTCCCTCTGAAATCATTTATTTTTCCTAAATCCGTGATTATAATTTCTAGAAATGGAGAAATAACCTCAGTGGACTAAATGCGGATCAAATGGCAGAAATAGCCAAAAATATTCAGATTTTTTTATTTACAATTCTTTTAACTTTCCCTTTTTGCTTTAATCTTTAGTAAATCTTTAATCTTTAGTAAATCCGAAGCAAATCAATTGAAAAAGTTTAAAATAAACTGTAATTCTTGTAAACGGTAAATGGTTATGAATTTACTCGGAAAATATCGCAATCTTTTCTCCAATTAAGAAATTTTTTAAAATCCCCCTTAGAACCCATAAATCTACCAAATTCTTCACATTTCTTAAACCAGGCTAAGGGTGGAAAGAAGTTGGATGCTGGAGATGAACCCGAGGAGGTTGCCTCCACCATCGTGATCACGAACGGAGTCTCTAAAGAAAAAACTCCTGATGTTCCTCTCACCTACGAGGAGGAGCTCTGTCTCCGCCTCCAGGACGAAGCAAGGTAATTTCATTGAACAGAGTCATTAAACTGAAATAAGTTTACGGGTTAAATAGACTCGAAGCGTAATATTATGTGAAGCTCTGGACAAAGATGGCAATGTCCGATTTACAACGGTACTCTTAAAAGCGTTGGCTGATACAGTATAAATCAGATATTAATGTTTATAAATCCGAAAAGTGACTTGCGCATTTCTACTGCACGAAAACATATTATAGTTATCAGACATAAAACCTAGAAAAACGACAATATCTTCCACATATTTGATCAGATTGAAAGGTTGCAAGGGTACTACTGTGAATCTGGTATTGTCATCTGTGCTTGGAGGGCCGGTCGCTTAAAAATATGCTTACAGTTTCTTGAAGCAATTATATATTTGTTTAGAGTTGTTCAGTTCATTGATTTAATTAATTTCTTGAAAATTGAATTAAAAAAACTGAAATAGGACTGTGGTTGTTAATTATCTTTATCTGACTAAAAGGGAACTGGTAAAGCTAACTCGATTTTAACTGGCAAATTTAGTTTCTTTTTTTGATAATACATTAGCTAAAACAGTTAGAGGCTGCTTGGGCCAGCACTGTTTAGTCTATTTACTGTAAAATTTAAATGGATATGAAAAACTGGAAAAGGGTTTTATGTTTGACAAAATTAAAATTCATTTTTTATAGATATTTATTGTTGATTTCAGGCTAGCAGCTGAAGCTCGAGCTTGCACTGGAGTCCTTGGAATCCATCCTCAGGCTAGAGATATCAAGATAGATAACTTCTCCGTCACCTTCTACGGGGCTGAGCTCTTACAGGTTAGATTTACAAATATATGCCAGGAAATTCAGAGCAGGGTTTCAGTTCCGGGATATTTAGAGCAGGGGTTCAGCTCTGGGGTATTCAGAGCAGGGTTCAGCTCCGGGATATTTAGAGCAGGGTTTCAGCTCCGGGACATTTAGAGCAGGGTTTCAGCTCCGGGATATTTAGAGCAGGGTTTCAGCTCAGGGATATTCAGAGTAGGGTTCAGCTCCAGGATATTCAGAGCAGGGTTCAGCTCAGGGATATTCTGAGCAGGGTTCAGCTCAGGGATATTCTCAGCAGGGATCAGCTCCTAGAGGGTCTTAATTATGAACTTAATCTAAACAGAAAATATTCTAGGATACTAAGCTCGAGTTGTCTGTAGGAAACAGATATGGATTGATCGGAGTCAACGGATGCGGGAAATCCGCTCTGCTCGCGGTTCTTGGAAACCGAGAGGTTCCAGTCCAGGATCATATCGATATTTATTATCTAGGTAAGTTATTAAACAAGTCGCGGGGCAGAGGGGGGGGGGGTGTTATATAATCTATTATTGTTGAACAGAAAAAATCATTCTTAGTTCTTAATTGATATAAAACAATTTTCGGGTGAAGACTTAAAAGGGATTAAAATGCTCCCTCCCCCCTTCTCTCTTAAAGCAATTTTAATTCTCTAATATTTATTTGAATATTTGTTAAGATCGTGAGGTTCCAGCTAGTGAGAAAACTGCTCTCCAGGCTGTAATGGAAGCTGATGAGGAACGGATAAGACTGGAGAAACTAGCTGAAGAACTTGCCACCCGTGAAGATGATGACAGTCAGGAGTATCTTATGACGGTAAGTTACAGTATTTACTTTTTTGATCCTCCCCTCTTTTTTGGGACCCCCCAGACCCCCACCCCCTTCTTTTTTGTGACCCCCTCCACACTCTTCTTTTTGGAACTAGATAACAACTGTTTCTCCCTTAATGGAATAGATTTGTTTGGAAGCGTAATTAATTTTTATTTTCAGATTTATGAACGTTTGGACGATTTAGGAGCCGATACTGCCGAATCCAAAGCATCTCATTTACTTAGGGACGATTCACTCGTTTAAAAAATCTAGTTTTTTTCTTTATCACTGCAATACGTTTATGAGTTATAAAGTTTTGAATTTGTAAAAATGAGTATTGTGTGTACAGTGGTCTACAGTTTACGTCAGCTATGCAGAATAAGAAATGTAAAGATTTCTCCGGAGGATGGAGGATGAGGGTAGCACTTGCGAGGTAAATTATTATCAATTAAAGGGAATGTGAACGTGAATGGATGATATATTCATTTGACGTTGAAAATGTGGAATTTGCATTGAAAACAAAATTGACAATATTTGAACAAAAATCCTAATTTAATGCCAATCCTTTAAAAAAAATCAACTTTAAATTATCAGCATTATGTATATTTCAGAGCCTTGTTTATTAAACCCCATTTACTTCTGCTTGACGAACCGACTAATCATCTGGATCTGGAAGCCTGTGTCTGGCTTGAAGAAGAACTTAAGGTAAAGAAATGATATCTGAACTCAGAAGATTGTGGATTTTCATGTTTGATTTTCAAAGATTTTCAAAATTATGTCTCGCAGATTTTCACATTATGATTTTTGCTCTAAATAGGGATTTAATTATGATATTTCTATTTCAGACCTATCCTACGATCCTAGTGCTGATTTCTCACTCTCAGGACTTTTTGAACGGAGTGTGTAACAATATTATGCATTTTGACCAAAAGTAAGATCATGCCAGTTTAAGTAAATATGTACTGAAGAATATTGTTAACTAACATGAATATGTTCTGCAGAATATTGTTTACTAACAAAAATATGTACTGCAGAATACTGTATACTAACATAAATATGTACTGAAGAATATTGTTTACTAACATAAATGTGTACTGCAGAATACTGTTTACTAACATGAATATGTTCTGCAGAATATTGTTTACTAACATTAATATGTACTGCAGAATACTGTTTACTAACTTTAATATGTACTGCAGAATATTGTTTACTAACATAAATGTGTACTGCAGAATTCTGTTTACTAACATGAATATGTTTTGCAGTATATTGTTTACTAACATAAATATGTACTGCAGAATACTGTTTACTTACATAAATATGTACTGCAAAATACTGTTAACTAATATGAATATGTACTGCAGAATACTGTTTACTAACATGAATATGTTCTGCAGAATACTGTTTACTAACATGAATATGTTCTGCAGAATATTGTTTACTAACATAAATGTGTACTGCAGAATACTGTTTACTAACATGAATTTGTACTGCAGAATATTGTTTACTAACATTAATATGTACTGAAGAATACTGTTTACTAACCTTAATATGTACTGCAGAATATTGTTTACTAACATAAATATGCACTGCAGAATATTGTTTACTAATATGAATATGTACTGCAGAATACTGTATACTAACATGAATATGTACTGCAGAATATTGTTTACTTACATAAATATGTACTGCAGAATATTGTTTACTTATATGAATATGTACTGCATTATATTGTTTACTAAAATGAATACTGTTCACTAACATTAATTTGTACTGCAGAATACGGTTTACTAAAATAAATATGTACTGCAGAATATTGTTAACTAAAATAAATATGTACTGCAGAAAGCTGAAGTTCTATGGTGGAAACTACGATACGTTCATGAGGACCAGGATGGAGTTGGAGGAAAGTCAGATGAAACAATATCAATGGGAGCAGGATCAAATATCTCATATGAAGGTAAACACCTGATAGCTTTGATTTTCAGATTTGAGACATTGAGATTTGTGTCTACAGTTTCTAAGCACCGGATTCTTTAATCGGTTTGGGGAATAATTTTTCTCTGGTGCGCGCGCGAACCTGACCCCTGATCCTGTTAGATTGATGGTCATAATAACATCACAACCAATGTCCATAAACTTAAGCTGCTATGGATCAAATGGTAACTACAAAAAAAATAATTTCTCAACTAATTTATTTTCTTTCTTATCTTAAGTATTTTCCCCCCCTCTTTTTAACACGTTTTCCCGCATTTCTCCCTTAATTTTTTTTTCTTTGGAGGATTTGTTAAATGAATGTTTATTCTAGAACTACATCGCGAGGTTTGGTCACGGAAGCGCTAAACTGGCAAGACAAGCCCAGTCCAAGGAGAAGACCCTGGCGAAGATGGTTGCCGGAGGTCTCACAGAGAAGGTGGCGAACGAGGTCTCCGTCTCCTTCTGCTTCTACTCTTGCGGGGAGATACCCCCGCCAGTCATCATGGTTCAGGTTAGATCCATAAATCAATAAATATAGTTATACTAATGGGTGTCTCTTTATTCATGAGAAATATGTGACAACTCGAAGGTTTTATGACTTCTGAACGTTTCATTATGTGATCTACCTTTTAATCGTATAGATGCCCTTTTTTTAATAAACATCTTCTTTTCTCCGCTAATTTAAAGGTATTCAAATAGTACACCACAATTTGGAAATCCTCAAAACTAGAGGTTTTCGATTGCAATTGTTTTTTGGAATATTACAAAATGTGTTTAGTGCCTTAGTGGAATACTTCTAAAATGTGTTTACTGGAATACTACTAAAATGTGTTTACTGGAAAACGTGTTAACTGAAATACTACTAAAATGTGTTTACTGGAATACTTCTAAAATGTGTTTACTGGAATACTACTAAAATGTGTTTACTGGAATACTACTAAAATGTGTTTACTGGAATACTACTAAAATGTGTTTACTGGAATAATACTAAAATGTGTGGACGAAATGTATTTAATCGAGGGAAGGAAGGCCAGCCACGACAATTTCTAGTCCGAGCCGCATTATCCTCATTTTCTGGTCCGAGTCACCTCGAAATCCTCGTCCTTCCAGTATTATTTTTTTAACGTGTCTAATTCTCCAAGATAAAACTATTTTTTAAAAATCTGGCCACGTTAGGGCATACAGTATGGATTGCAATGATTACATCTAGTTGGAATCTTTAAAGCCATAAGAATGAAGTCAAACTTTGTTAAAGTAAAACTTAAATCTCTTCTGCCTCTATAATGGCTAACCAATACGCGATATAAAATAAATAGCAAAGTATATGGCAAATCACTGCCAATGATTTTCCCCATGTAAACACCCGGAAAAATTCTATTGTTTTTACTTTAATTATTTGCGGCATTCTACAGCGGGCAAGTCTGAAAATGAGCGTAAAAAAGGTGAACACTTTCAAAGACATTCAACTCAAAACTTGAATTCAATTGAAACGTTTTTTTCCGATTTACAAGAATTCAATATTTAAGTTATTCCCTAACGTTGCCTGATTCTTAAAAAATAGTTTTAACTTGGAGACTTAGACACGTTAAAAAAATAATACTGGAAGGACAAGGATGAGGAGAATGTGACTCGGACCAGAAAATGAGGAGAATGTGGCTCGGACGAGAAATTGTTGTGGCTGGTTTATTGTATTCCGTTAACCAGATAGCATTTATCTTCTAGTTACATAAGGATTCTTTATCTCAAGGTTTATTGTATTCCGTTGACCAGATAGTATTTATCTTATAGATTATTAGGATTCTTTATCTCAAGGTTTATTGTATTCCGTTGACCAGATAGTATTTATCTTATAGATCATTAGGATTCTTTATCTCAAGGTTTATTGTATTCCGTTAACCAGATAGTATTTATCTTTTAGTTACATAAGGATTTTTTATCTCAATTAAGTTCATAAAAAAAACACTGACTAAGCATAACACAAAACTTAAAATACGACACTGTATTAATTTTATTGTGAAGATTTTTTTTATTATCTGCATTATCTGTTCTAGACCATAGACCTGTTTAATGTTTAGAACGTAAGTTTCCGATATAGCGAAGATACTCCGTATATCTACAAGAACCTTGAGTTTGGTATGGATCTGGATACAAGGTTGGCTCTAGTTGGACCTAACGGAGCGGGAAAATCAACCCTGCTTAAACTTATCTATGGAGATTTAATCCCAACTGAGGTAAAGAAATTGTTTCTGAATTGATAAATTTTCAGTTTTTATTATTGCTTTTTGTTTTACTAGGCTTCCAGTGTAAAAACTGAAAAGCTAGGGTATTTTAAACTGTATGTCTAGGTTATTTCAAACTGTATGCCTAGAGTATTTCAAACTATATGTCTAGGGTATTTTAAACTTTATGTCTAGGGTATTTTAAACTTTATGTCTAGGGTATTTTAAACTATATGTCTAGGGTATTTCAAACTATATGTCTAGGGTATTTTAAACTATATGTCTAGGGTATTTTAAACCAAATGTCTAGGGTATTTTAAACTATATGTCTACGGTATTTTAAACTATATGTCTAGGGTATTTTAAACTACATGTCTAGGGTATTTTAAACTTTATGTCTAGGGTATTTCAAACTATATGTCTAGGGTATTTTAAACTTTATGTCTAGGATATTTTAAACTATATTTCTAGGGTATTTTAAACCATATGTCTAGGGTATTTTAAACTATATGTCTAGGGTATTTTAAACTATATGTCTACAGTATTTTAAACTATATGTCTAGGGTATTTTAAACTATATGTCTACAGTATTTTAAACTATATGTCTAGGGTATTTTAAACCATATGTCTAGGGTATTTTAAACTATACGTCAAGGGTATTTTAAAATATATGTCTAGGGTATTTTAAACTATACGTCTAGGGTATTTTAAACTATATGTTTTGGGTATTTCAAACGTAATATTTAGGGGATGGTGCGTCGACACAACCATCTGAAGATGGCCCGCTACCACCAGCACATGCACGAGCTGCTTGAGATGGATTTGTCCCCCCTGGACTACATGCTTAAGAAGTTCCCGGACTTCAAGGACAGAGACGGAATGAGAAAGGTGAATCTTTCTCCTCTAATTTCATTGAAAACGATTTATTTAAAATAATTTCAAAAAAATTCTCTTAGTTATTTAAGATTTTAAGACTATCTCAGGAGTGTATTTTTTCAGAATATAATATACGCCCCTGTTTTATCGTCTTTAAATCTGAGAACTGAAAGTTACATCATACTTTTTTCGTCTTAACCCCAAGTTCTATGTCACTGTATAAAAAATGAGTAATTTATAAAACAAAATGATTTTTTAAAAAAATATTATGAAATATATAATAAAAAAAATCGTCTTTTCCTTCAAAAAACCCATACAAATGATATGAATGTTCCAGGTTATCGGTCGGTATGGAATCACTGGTAAAGCGCAAACGGCTCCAATCAAACAGCTCTCTGACGGTCAAAAATGCAGGGTCGTCTTTGCTTGGCTTTCCTGGCAGGTAAAAATTGAATTCTTGTTGTTCTAACTAAACAATTGTTTCTTCTAACTTTTACTTAAATTAGAAAAAATACAAACTGAAGATTATGTTGTGAATAAATGCTAGAAAACGAGCAGAAGTGTCAAAGTAAATTTTCTTTATTATCAACTTAATATTTTGTCTTTAGTCTTGATGAACTCTATTTTATTATCAGGTTCCTCACATGTTGCTTCTTGACGAGCCTACTAACCATCTTGACATGGAAACCATTGATGCTCTTGCAGACGCTATCAACGGGTTCGAGGGAGGAGTAGTCCTTGTCTCTCATGACTTCAGGCTCATTGATCAGGTAAACTAGGATCATAATTAGGATAGCAGGGATCATAATTAGGATAGCAGGGATCATATATAGGATAGCAGGGATCATAAATAGAAAAGCAAGGATCATAATTAGGATAGCAGGGATCATTATTAGGATAGCAGGGATCATAATTAGGAACTGACGAGGGTCAACCCAGACCGAAATATATTTTCAATAAATGTGGAACTAACATCTTCTTTTTTACTCTACAGAGGTTTGGTCCATCACCATCACTGAATTTTAAATCATAATTAGGATAGCAGGGATCATAATTAGAAAAGCAAGGATTATAATTAGGATAGCAGGGATCATAATTAGAAAAGCAAGGATTATAATTAGGATAGCAGGGATCATAATTAGGATAGCAGGGATCATAATTAGGATAGCAGGGATCATAATTAGGATAGCAGGGATCATAATTAGAATAGCAGGGATCATAATTAGAAAAGTAAGGATCATAATTAGAATAGCAGGGATCATAATTAGGATAGCAGGGGTCATAATTAGGATAGCAGGGATCAATATTAGGATAGCAGGGATCATTATTAGGATAGCAGGGATCATAATTAGGAAAGCAGGGATCATCATTAGGATAGCAGGGATCATAACTACCCTTGCAGGGATCATCATTAGGATAGCAGGGATAATAACTACCCTTGCAGGGATCATTATTAGGATAGCAGGGATCATAACTACCCTTGCAGGGATCATTATTAGGATAAAAGGGATTATAATTAGGTTCATAATTGGGGAAAATGAATTAATCTGGGTAAAAATTATGAAGAAAAAAAAACTTGCCTTTGATGTCCAATTTTTCATTTTTTTCCCAGATCTTTAAATATTTTTCAAAGGTGTATATTTTCATTATGACCTACAGATGATTTTTGATGCTTCAGGGAAAAATAGGACTTCAAAAGGCAACTTTTTTCATTCTTTTTACTTATTCCATAAAAATTGTTTATTTTTCCAATTCACCAAGAAATCGAAAGCAAGCCTAAATTATTTGTGGTGGAAAAAAAATAATTTTAAGGGGGGGTTTATCTTATGTTACATAAGGATTCTTTATCTCAAGGTTTATTGTATTCCGTTAACCAGATAGTATTTATCTTTTAGTTACATAAGGATTCTTTATCTCAAGGTTGAAATATACAGTATACAGTATACACCCTTGAAATCATTTCTTAATAATGTTTACCCGCTGATGTGTTTAGGTTGCGGACAAGATCTGGATCTGTGAGAATGAGAAGGTGACAGAGTGGGAGGGAGATATCCTCAGTTACAAGGACCATCTCAAAGCGAAGGTCATGAAGGAGAGCAACAAGGACGCTAAAAGTAAGTTCATCAAATTTTGTTAAAAATCATTGTTTTTTTTAATGTAACAATTATCATCTTTAATGGGACTGTTCAGCGTTATTTCAAGTGACCCTTCATGCAAAGATGGCAATGCCCGGTTTACAACGATACTTCTAAACCCTTTATCTGATCACACATGTGGAAGATGTCCTCGTTTTTCTACTCTGTTCATTGTTGTGATCTTCTCCATTGCTTTCAAATAAATGCGCAAAAGAGTATCTCAGAGAAATCGCAAATGAAAATAAACATTTTTTAGAAACAAAAACATCAATAGCTAATGCATAATTGATGAGACAAAGCTTTCAAGGGTACCGTTGTAAATCGGGCATTGCCATCTTTGCTTAAAATTATGCTTACAGTCTCTATAAACGTTGAAAATCAACTTTAAATCTGCTAAAAAAAGTTATTTTTGTTATTATAAACGCGAGGATCATAGAACGCCTTAAAGATGCTTTAAGTCATCCAAGCAACGTTTGATTTGATTTGATTTGATTTGATTATACAGTTAATATTTGAATGACGAAATGAAGTACTAAATTTTAAATTAATGAAAGGGGACGGTGGAGTTGACATATTAGATGTAGGGGGGCCTGCCTTCATTTTTGGTTCAAATCTTCCAATTTTTTGGTGCACGCCTAATTAGTGATCGAAATTCCTAAAATAAAATCAAATTGAATTTTAATGACATCTAATGACCTCCACAAATAGAAAATATTTCGAATCCAGTGTTTGACCTTCTAATTAATGACCTCTTACGACCTCTAGTGACCTAAATGACCTAAAAAAATGAAAATGTTTTAACTATGGCTTTATGCATACCAAACGAAAGCTAGGAACCCAGGGAATACAGTAGCAGCAACAAATCCAGTGGTTGACCTTCTAATGACCTCTTACGACCTCTAATGACCTAAATGACCCCCAAAAATGAAAATGTTTTAACTATGACTTTATGACCTCCACAAATGAAAATGTTTTAACTATGGCTTATGCATATCAAACGAAAGCTAGGAACCCCAGGAATACAGTAGCAGCAACACATCCAGAGTTTGACCTTCTAATGACCTAAATGACCTCCAAAAATGAAAATGTTTTAACTATGGCTTCATGCATATCATAGCTTTCGTTTGATATGCATAAAGCCAAAGTTGAAATATTTTCTATTTGTGGAGGTCATTAGAGGTCATTAAAATTTGATTTGATTTGATTTTAGGAATTTCGATCACTAATTAGGCGTGCACCCAAAAAATTGGGAGGTTTGAACCAAAAATGGAGGCAGGCCCCCCCCTCTACATCATATAGGCCAACTCCACCATTCCCTTTACATAATTAATATTTTAATCGCGTACATCACCTAAATTTTCGCATATTTATGATTTTTATATTTTAGAAAAAGGTTTGACAAAATCTGCACGAGGAGCCTGGTAGAGCAAGATTTCCTTCTATCAAACCTGTATCTGCACCTAGAATAATGTTTCACATTGAAATCCGCCAAGAATCCTGGACAAACTGAATATTGTTTACTGACGTATACTATAGTCGGAATAAAGCTCAGAAATTGTGAACAGAATTATTGCGCCAGAATAAACTAGAATTTAATTATCCAGAAAAAGAACGTACTGCTTGTTTCCGGTGGCGGCCGTCAAACAATATAATGTAGCGAAAGTGTGAAGGAATTATGAGATTTAAATCGCATTTGTGAATTAAATGGAAGCTGTAAGCGCTATTTCAGAGATGGCAATGCCCGATTTTCAAAATAGTACTCTTTAGAGCTTTATCTGATCAAGTAAGAATTAGATATTCATGGTTTGTTTATTCTCATTTGCGGGTACTTTTTGTCAGGATTAACATTTAAATCTTAAATTCTGTCCGATTCCTCCATGACGTATTAACTATAAAGACGAAGGATGACGACTTTTCCTGACTTAAATTAAAAATCCATAAATGTTTTAAGTGTGGAGTTTCATGAACAAGTTTCTACCTTCGGTATGCCAAAAAGTTGTCGTTGCTTTTCGGACTTGTAAAAAAATTTTAAAATAAATTTTGTTCTAAATTTTGATGAAACCAAAAAATAGGACAAAATATTTTCTTTCAAATCGTAATTTCTCATTTTCATCAGAATAAACAAAATATTTAAAACTTTTCAGGCATCCCTTTTGGGAAATGTTACATCGTTTACACTGAAATTCTGACAAACTAACTTTCTGAACTATTGCAATATCGGACCTACGCCAGCTGTTAATTTTTGTATTATTTGAGTGTTAGGTTAAGACAATTTCTGCGCCGAGGCTAGGGGCCCGGTGCTGCGGCCACAAGTCCTCATAGCAGGTGGAAAACCACCTGCTAGTAGGTCGGGTATGTTGTATTTCAGATTTGGCGTAGGTCAGAAGATTCTAGCGGATTTGCGTAGGTCGAACAATACACCTTCAAATTATTTAAAGAACGGATGCACATTTAGAAAGATTCCCTCTTTAAATCTCAATTGTTTTTTTTCTACATAAGTATATTATTTTACGTTTTTCTGAATTAAGCAATTAATTATCTTTTTTTTTTTCATTTTCTGGTTGAGCTAGCGAAAGCATTCTAAGCTCTGGGTAAAACTCAGGGTATACAGGCCTGTGTAATTTTACCCAGGGTATTGTAGGTCAACGGTTAACTCTTAAATCAAATTCCAATTTACCTAGGGAAACTCGACTGAGAAATTGGCCTTATTTTTTTGGCTTAAATGTCGTCTTTTACATAAAAAGGTTAAAACTTTTGTCTCTAAACTGGCCCACTGTGCAAAAAAATCACAGCGCATTTGCCGCTGAAAATTCTTATATAGGAAATTTGGCCTGCATGTGGATTGTTTTGAATTTGTGTTTAAGCCTTTTTAAGGAGTTTTAAAACTAATTTCCGTTACTAGAAGATAANGAAAAGTGCCCATCCGACCTACGAAAAATGCCCATCCGACCTACGAAAAGTGCCCATCCGACCTACGAGAAGTGCCCATCCGACCTACGAAAAATGCCCATCCGACCTACGAAAAATGCCCATCTGACCTACGAAAAATGCCCATCTGATCTACGAAAAAGGCCCATCAGACCTACTAACGTGTCCATGCGACAGCTTAAAGTATAGGTCGAATGCACCAATATGCTGTTTTTAACGTGCCCATCCGACCTACAGTGCATCGGACCTACCACAGCTGTTAAACCCACGTGCTTGTAGGTCGGATGGGCAGTAGAGGGGATGGGCGTAGGTCCAAAAATACACCATCCTAGTTTACGACATGTCCATGCCGAACATCAAAAGTCCAAAATTATTGGGTCCGTCCTAGTATATGATTTTTGGACCCCTTCCTATCAACTTTGTACATGACCACTTATTCTTCAGCAAAATTATTTACTTTTTATTAATTTAGGGTTAGGTTAGATTAAGACAATTTCTAACCCGAGCGCTGCGGCTAGGACATATTAGTAGAATTGTAAATAAATAACCCCATTTTTCAGAATTCAGAATGGGTAAGAGTAAGAAGCGGTATAATTGGAAAGCCCGGGAGCAGCCTGGGGGATCGCTGGAGACCGGGGAGATCTCTGCTTTGCAGAAAAAGATTGATATTTCTGGAATCAAGGATAAAGATCAGTTTCAAGGATCTAACGTTCTCGCGCTCCCAGCTCAGAAACCGCAGTATAAGGGAAGATAAAGATTTTAAGAACTCTGGAGATGGTATAGGTAAAGGCTGTCAGTCTGAAGTTGTGATTTTAAATTGTGCAATAGACATGAAACACAGCAATTGTCCAATGAACATGAAACACAGCAATTTTCTAATGAACTTGAAACTCAGCAATTGTCTAATGAACATGAAACACAGCAATTGTGCAATGAACATGAAACACAGCAATTGTGCAATGAACTTGAAACACAGCATTTGTCCAATGAACTTGAAACACAGCAATTGCCCAATGAACATGAAACAAAGCAATTGTCCAATGAACATGGTACACAACAATTGTGCAATGAACTTAAAACTCAGCAATTGTCCAATGAGCATGAAACACAGCAATTGTGCAATGAACATGAAACACAGCAATTGTGCAATGAACATGAAACACAGCAATTGTCCAATGGTCCAATGAACATGAAACACAGCAATGTATCTATATGAAATGTCTTGAATGTCGTCTTCCTAGTCTTCATTTTTATTAGTCCAGTATTAAATGCAGATATTAAACATCTCACTCCAAGATGAAACATCAGATAAAAGCCTGTTCTGTATATTTTTTTATAGAAAGTTTATCACGCTGTTCATTAAATCTTTTTAAAAAAATTGCCCTTTACTGAAAGTTATCATCCTGTTTATGCTATATATATTACTATATAGAAAGTTATCACCCAGTTAATGCTATATATATTAATATATAGAAAGTTATCACCCTGTTTATGCTATATATATTAATATATAGAAAGTTATCACCCTGTTTATGCTATATATATTAATATATAGAAAGTTATCACCCTGTTTATGCTATATATATTACTATATAGAAAGTTATCACCCTGGTTATGCTATATATATTACTATATAGAAAGTTTATCATCCTGTCTATATATCTTATCTGTAGAAAGAGAAAGAAATTCAACCTGTTGGAAGAATATTGTCCAAGAAACAACGAACGCGTTTAGAGAAGATTGTCGATATTAAACAGAAAAAGGTAATAAACTCTCGTATATCTCCCATTTTAACACTTCTGTTTTTGTTATCTCTTCTTTTTCTTACTAAATTATTGCCGAATAGAGAACTTAAGATAAAATCTGAATTGTGGAGAAAAATAAATTTTGTTTTGGTTCGGAGTACGGATTATAAAAACGGGAAGAACTACATTCATATTCATATATTTATTCAACTACAAAGCATGAGATATCACAAATAAGTAATCACAATTTACTATGCAGTTTGGACCCGCCTAACCAGGGTTGGTTGGCGAAAGTTCTACGAAAATCACATCACTTCAAAATATTATTAATAATACATTTATATTTGAGAATAAATATACTGAATAAATTTCCATTTTCCTGATTTTAAAGATTTTCTTTGTTTCTTGAAAGTTTTGTTTCATCACATAAATAGAAAGAAAAGTCAATTAAAATTAGAATTAAGTAAAATCTGACGATGTCATGTTTGTAGGCTGGGCGTGGCGAACTACTGGAGGCCCTGGCCAAGGTACAGGTTGACTCCGCCCTCCTCTCCAGCCTAGAGTCCTTGAGCTCCGCCCAGACGAAGGGCGTGAAGCGACAGCTAGTTGAAGAAGAACAAACCATTAAGATTATGCAAACACAAGGTTAAAAAATTTAAAATTATATTGAGATTTTGCAAAAAATGAGATTTCGATAATTTCCTCTCAAAACTCCAGGTTTGATATGAAGTTGTTGAACCAACCACATTTTCACATAAAAGGATAAACATTAATAAGTTGATTATTCTTTTTATTGTAAAGGACTGAAAATTCACTAATTTTCGAATCCCCATATCTTTGCAACCTGATATTTCAAACCTTTTACTAGTGAGTTGTTGGAAGCATCAAAGGTCTACAACATTAGAGAAACATTAGAAAAATTTAGTTTAAGGATTTAATCCGTTCCTTTATCTAGACAAACCCTTGCACGAGATACAGGATGAAATGAAGAAGAAGAGAAAAAGGAGAAAAATGGACCCGGAGATGAAACCTGCCCCAACCGGAGACAACGTTCTTGGGTTCGATACTCCCAGTGAGTCGGAGAGTGAGTCCTCTGACGACGGTATGGATGATACAGAAAAAAGTCCAGAAATATCTTCTCCGGTAGAATCAAAGTCAGCAAATATAGAAGAAAATGATGTTAAAGAAACGTCGAAAATAAAAGAAAGTGTTGAAAAAAAAATTATAGAAAAATCGCCAGATTCAGATTCAGAAAGTAATAAGGTATAATTTTTAGAACAGTTCTCAATATAGATGGAAAGTACTAATTTTTAGGTTATAAAATAAAAAATATGGTAAAAAATTGACAGTTTACGTCCAATTTTTCATTATTTCTTCCCGAAATCTTTTTTCCTTGGGGGGGGGGGGGGTTCTTAAAAATATCCTAAATTATCATTAGTTTATTTAAGGTTGTTCCTAGTAGTTATAAACCAGTTAGCTCCGTTGTTTTTGTTCCTGTGAACCGTACTCAAGCTATTATTGATTCAAGGTAAGAGAATATTGTTGTGAAATTTAGAGTTTTTATGTTAAAAATGATCTTTAACCTTTCATATTTGAAATGCACCTGTTTTTGTTTTCAAACCAACTCAAGTTTTGAGTAATGTCCACATTATATTTTATTCCAAATTGCTTTTTCATTGAAATTAGAAAACTGCAAGAGTAAAATTAAGAAATTTTTTTTTTTTTCAATTTACGATATGGTATTAGAAATCTTGAATTTAAGGAATAAACTTCCCATAATTGGAGAGGAACAGCAGATTATGGAATGCATTAATAATAACCAGGTAAAAATTCATTTATTTTAATTCTGTAAAGAGAGTGTATCCAAAGTGAAATCCATTATAGAGGCCACAGCGAGGCTTAACCCTTTCAAGACATGAAGTTTGAGTTCAGACATGAAATTAATTCTATGCTAAAGAGGGGGTCAACCTGAGTTCTAAATGTAAAAAATCAAAAATTTTTAATGGAGAGTCACTTATAAACACAACAACAATTCCTTTTTTCTAACTAATTAGAATTTTAATATTCGAGTTGTAAAAATGTTTTTAAAAAATATTGCGGATTTTTTTATTAATTTTGGTGGATTTTATGTTTTAGGTGGTTGTGTTATCTGGAGAGACGGGATCCGGTAAAACAACTCAGGTCCCACAGTTTCTTTACGAAGCAGGTTGATTAACATTAAATTTACAATCAATCAATCATATAACCTAAAAATTAAATATAATTTGCATTACGTGATTCGTCTGAAGTTTTATGATAAATGTCTCAAAGATATTTTCTGAACTAAG
This sequence comes from Eurytemora carolleeae, assembly GCF_000591075.1. Lineage (NCBI taxonomy): Eukaryota > Metazoa > Arthropoda > Copepoda > Calanoida > Temoridae > Eurytemora > Eurytemora carolleeae. Next base: position 166,714 of record NW_019396128.1, on the reverse strand, counting down.
AATTGCACCCCCCTCTTAATATGTTGTGAGGGTTTAAAGGGAGTGACCGGCTATGTAAAGTAGTTGAACTGAGTATGCAGTGTTGTGGAAAACTTCTTTATGATTCATTTGAGACATATTACACTTTTATCTGTAAATCCTGAGTTTAACCGCAAATTGGACGTTCAAAACTCCTACTTGAAGGTAGACACCCCCTCCCCCCCCCCCTACATCAAACATAACATCTCCATCATCCCCTTTTTATTAAAGAAAATATATGTTATTGCGGGGGATATTAAGTAAAGCTTGGGATTAAGAATAAAAAGAGGGGGTGAGGGAAGGTTGAAAATGAAGACTTAATTTTCCATGTTTTCTCTCTTAGATCTTCAAAAATATTATTAATATTATTATTCTTGAAACCTCTAAAACCCGTAAAACTATTATTATAAATGGTTTTATACACACTAAGACATTTTCTTTAGTGTCAAATAACGCCTGGATGTTAATTATAATGTAAAGTAGTAATCTCTGTTTGTTTGTTTGGGTGTTCGATCATAACTCATGAACGACTGGACCGATTTGCTTCAGATTTTGATCGAGGAACGGAGTATTTAGCCTCGTTTGAAAATTCTAAGTTGATTTTGTTGACTTCCATTGGGAAACTCCAGGTAAAGCTGGGCACCCATGCTAGTTTTGACCGGAAGCTGATATTTGCAGGCTATGCTGCTGACGGTAAACTGATTGGTATAACAGAACCTAGAAGAGTTGCAGCAACAGCTATGTCTACCAGGGTTGCTTTAGAATTAGGTATAATAATTCTCTAGATATAATATAAAATTAATTATCAAACCCAATTATTCGAACCATTTCCTTTGAAATCTGAAGTTATGTTTTCTTTAGGATTAACTGGTTCCGAGGTATCGTATCAGATCAGGTTCCAGGGGAACGTGTCCCCCCAGACTAAGATCAAGTTTATGACGGACGGAGTCCTCCTCCGGGAGATTGAGAAGGACTTTCTTCTCTCGAAATATTCTGTAATTATCCTTGACGAAGCTCATGAACGCTCCGTGTTCACTGATATTCTCATTGGTCTTCTTTCCAGAATTGTGCCGCTTCGACACAAGAAAAATAGTCCACTTAAACTTATAATTATGTCTGCCACACTGAGAGTCGAGGATTTTACCAAAAACTCACGCCTTTTCAGGAGCATCCCGCCTGTAATTAGCGTGGAGTCCCGTCAGTTTCCGGTAACTGTACACTTTAACAAGAAAACGCCGGAGGATTATCTAGCGGAGGCTTATCGAAAGGTTTGTAAAATACATCGAGAGCTTCCGGAGGGTGGTATTCTCGTCTTTCTCACCGGACAATCGGAGGTTAACGTTCTGGTTCGGAAACTTAGACAAACCTTCCCGGGAACTTACTCCGACGAAGAGGTGAAGAATGCGCCAATTCATGAGAAAAAATCTAAAAAGAAGAAGAAGAAGGTGGAGGAGAAGAAAATGGAGGATTTGCCCGAACTTGATCTAGATAATTATCAGATTCAACCTCCTGAGGACCTGGAGTGTGAGGGAGATCTGAGCGAGGACGAAGACCTGGATGAAGAGGACGTAGAACTTCTCTCCGGGGAAGATTCTCAGCCTCTCCACGTCCTACCCCTGTACTCCCTACTATCCCAGGAGAACCAGAATCGTATATTTGCTCCGCCACCGGCAGGAAGTCGGCTATGTGTAGTTTCTACAAATATTGCTGAAACGTCTTTAACTATCCCTGGAGTTAAATATGTCGTGGATACAGGGAAAGTAAAAACTAAGTTCTACGACAAGGTAATTGTTATCTTGTCACTTGTCTGTAGGATAGATAGATAGAAAGATAGGTAGCTAGAGGATTACACAAAATTCGTTAAAGTTGCTTTTGAAGATATATTTCTATAATAAAGAATTGGTAATTGTCTCTTGACCTTTTCTAATGTTTGTTTCCGATACAATTTGCCACATTTTATATAGGTTAGATGGAAAAATAGGATAGCTGGATAGAAAGATATGTAGATCTAGGGTAGATCTAGGGTAGATCTAGGGTAGATCTTGGGTAGATCTTGGGGTAGATCTAGGGTAGATATGGGGTAGATCTAGGGTAGATCTAGGGTAGATCTAGGGTAGATCTGGGGTAGATAAAGGGTAGATCTATGGTAGATCTAGGGTAGATAAAGGGTAGATGATAAAAATTGGTGACTTTTAAGATACATTCATATAATAAAGAATAGGTAATTGTCTCTTCACCTTTACTAAATCTAGTTTCCGATACAATTTGCACATTTTATATAGGTTAGATGGATAAATAGGATAGCTGGATAGAAAGATATGTAGATCTAGGGTAGATCTAGGGTAGATCTTGGGGTAGATCTAGGGTAGATCTAGGGTAGATCTTGGGTAGATCTTGGGTAGATCTTGGGGTAGATCTAGGGTAGATCTAGGGTAGATCTAGGATAGATCTAGGGTAGATCTAGGGTAGATCTAGGATAATCTAGGGTAGATCTAGGATAGATCTGGGGTAGATCTGGGGTAGATGATAACAATTGGTGACTTTTAAGATATACATTCATATAATAAAGAATATGTAATTGACCGTTGACCTTAACTAAATCTAGTTTCCGATACAATTTGTACATAATAGTAAGGTTGGATAGAAAAAATTTCAAAAAGATGTCTAGACAGACAGAAGGATAAAATCAAGGATGTCATTTTAATAAATATTTAGCTTTTCTTTTTAATTTTGCAGCTTTCTTTAAGAAAAACAAGAGCTGTGAATTTTTATTGTTTTTTTTTACGAAGTAGAATAAGAAAAAACAAAATAGCGACAATGAAGAGATATGTTAAAAAAAGTTTAGTTTGAAATTAATTCTTTATTATACTTAGGTTACCGGAGTTACGACCTTTGTTGTTACCTGGACAAGTCAGGCCGCGGCAAACCAGCGCGCTGGTCGAGCAGGAAGACAAGGGGCCGGTCATGCATACAGGTAGAGATGAAATTCATATGATTATGCGTTACATTATCTTAAAGTATGGACCTTAAATTTCTTATATTGCATCCCGTATATGTTAAAGTTCAGAAATCTTATTATATCATATCTGTTCGGTTCCATAGTAGTAAAGCTATCATGTAAGAATTCCCATTATTACACGGTTCAGGAGGAACAATTTTAATATTGTTCGCTTCCTTGCGTTTAAGAATGCTTATTCTTACACTGAAGGTGTAGAATTTTCATTCTTTAACGCTCAGACCGTGTAAGAATGGAAATTCACGGTCTGAGCGTGAAAGAATATTCATTCTTACACGATCCTTATATTGATCTTTTAAGTATAGATATTAACTTAATTATTTTGTACTGACAACATGCACAGGGCAAACTCACCTTTTTCTTTTACATTAATACATACAAACTTACCTTTTTTAACTTAAAAACAACATGCTCACTTCATATTTCATATTTATATTACTTACCTTTTTCTTTTATATCGAAACATGCAAACTTACCTTTTTTACTTTTTTAAAACATGCTCACTTACCTTTTTCTTTTTTTGAAGTATTGATATACCTTAATTCAGAAATATCAATTTGAATCTCAACCCTAGTCCTGACAGAAGAGTGGAAATTAACATTTTCTGACCATTCCCAAAAATATGGACGATGCTTTTAGCCTTCCATTAGACACTTCCATCAAACTGCCGAGTCTTAAAGCATACTGCCCGACTGCCTACTTTATTAATTTTTTTTCAGTTCATTTTCATTCAAACCAAGTTCGGTGAGATTTTGCAAATCTCTGCATACTTGTATAGTAGTCTGAGTCACCATATCTCACATAGTTCGAGATGAGGAAGTGAAACCACAATCAAAACCAAAAAAAAGTATAAAAAACTTATCATTGAAATATTAGTGTCACATTTTTAATGGAGTCTTAGCACTCCATAGCAATGAAAACAAACCAGTAAATCTTGCTTCATGAATAAAAGACAAAGATTTTCATCAGTTCATGTCGAACTGATTCTTACTAGATAACCTGATTTTATCTCCTCTTTTTGGAAGATTTAGGATCTAATAATCAGAAAATGATTTCTTCTATAAATGAAGACACGATATTGTTCAGTAGATTAAGACAACACAATACAATACCTTCTCTCCATCTAAAAAAAACTCCGGGCACATTTAACATGCTGTATCTCAATAACTTGAAAAACGAGCAAAATCATTAGAAATTGGTAAACAAACAAACTAAACTAAATTAAGGAAACAATCACACCACATGCATTACTTTCAAATTAAGAACCAATTTTTACTTTTAAAATGTTTTTTTTTTAACATTAGAAAAATAAAACAGTGTTAGTCAGAACAAGAGCATAAAACTTATTTGCAACCTTTCATAATGTTAACTGTTCCAACTTAAAATAGTCTGATTTAACCAGAATTATTTTTTAATATAATTTCTTGAGTATGTGCCCATGGAACCTCACAAATATGATATAATAATAATCTTATGAGGATAAAAATGTAATAATGGAATTCTTTTACATTTCCATTATTACATTTTTTTCCTCATAAGATTATCATATTCCAATATGATGTGGCTCATTTCAGGATATAATAGAAAACCAGTTTTAAAGATTCATTCTCACGCGAATCATGGATCTTAGATTCCGGATCATGGATCCTAGAAACCTGATTCTGGATTCTAGGTTCTGGATCCTGGCTTATAGATTACGGATCCTGTATTCTAGATCCTGAATTATAGCTCCCAGATTCCGGATACAAGATTACGGACCCTAGATTCTGGATCCTAGAGACAGGATCTTAGATTCAGGATCCTAGATTCAGGATCCTAGATTCAGGATCCTAGATTCGGGATACTAGATTCAGGATACTAGATTCAGGATACTAGATTCATCAGGATCCTAGATTCAGATCCCAGATTTAGAATCCTAGATTCAGGATCCAAGATTTAGGATCCTAGATTCAGAATCCTAGATTCAAGATCCTAGATTCCGGATTTCCGGATCCTAGATTCAGGATCCTAGATTCAGAATCCTAGATTCAGGATCCTAGATTCAGGATCCTAGATTCAAGATCCTTGAGTCAGGATTTCAGGATCCTAGACTCCGTATCCTAGATTCTGGATCCTAGATTCCGAATCCTTGATTCAGGATCCTATATTCAAGATTTTAGATTCAGGATCCTAGATTTAGAATTCTAGATTCCGGATTTCCGGAACCGAGATTTCGGATCCTTTATTCTCGATCCTGGACTAAAATCCTGGGTCTGTCCTGTTAAGTCGAAGCAAGATTAAGACTAAAAACTCGTTTTGATTTTTTGTCTCTCTTAATCTGTTTTAGAAATAGACTTGGCAACTAAATGTATCCTATTATTTAATGAAAATCGACAGAAGAAACGCAAAAAGTCGTTCGTGATAGACATTTTGTATCATGCAGTATGATAAGAATTGATTAAAAGTTTTATGAAGTGATTTTATGATTAAATACTGTTTGATTCTGTTCCGAGTTTTCAAGTTTTAGTTTTAGAAACTCATCTGAATTTCTCTTTCAAGTTTGGCGGGATAAAGTTAAAGTTTGATAAAAATCAAATCCTTTTTTTTTCTTTGTAGATATTTTTAGGTTTAATGTTGAAATAGGTTTTATCTGAATATCTTTTAGTGTAACAGGATTTAGATTTTATTCTTAATCCATAATATGAAATAAAACTCAATGATTGAATGATGAAAAAGATCGTTCCTAAAAGTCTGATTTGATTTGATTTTTTACAGCTTTAATACAAGAATGTCCTATACACTCAAATACTGTTGTTTTAATTCATGATTGTACAGTAGTGCAGTGTAGTACAACAGTTTTTTTTGTAGATTGTACAGGAATGCAGTTCAGTACAATAATTGTTTTATTGTGCAGTAGTGCAGTTCAGTACAATTGTTTTATTTCTAGTTTGTACAGTAGTGCAGTACAGTACAACAATTGTTTTATTGGACAGTAGTGCAGTTCAGAGCAATTGTTTTATTTATAGATTGTACAGAAGTGCAGTGCAGTACAACATTTGTTTTATTTCTAGATTGTAAACAAGTGCAGTACATTACAGTAATTGTTTATTTCTAGATTGTACAGTAGTGCAGTGTAGTACAACAATTGTTTTCATTCATGATTGTACAGTAGTGCAGTACAGTACAACAATTGTGGTTTTTCTCTCTAGATTGTACTATAGTGCAGTGCAGTACAACAATATTTTTATTTCAAGGTTTTACAGTATTGTGGTACAGTACAAAATTTGTTAATTACTAAATTGTATAGTAGTGCATTACAGAAACAACTGGTAGTGCAATACAGTACAACAATTGTTTTATTTCAAGGTTGTATTGTAATTCAGTACAGTACAATAATTGTGTTTTTTATCTAGATTGTACAGTAGTGCAGTGTTCAATAATGATATGAAAGATTTCTCTGAACCAGAAATCCAGCAGAAACCGGCGGACGGACTTCTACTCCAGATGAAAGCGATGAACATCGACAAAGTCGTGAACTTTCCCTTCCCTTCTCCACCCGACAAGGTTCAACTACGCGGAGCAGAAGAACGGTTACAACTGCTCCGACTCCTGAGTTGCCCCGCCCCCGGGCTACCCCTGCGTGAGGTTGAGAAGATTAAGTTTACAAGTACAGTTACTCCGCTGGGTAAAGCAGTTGCTAGTTTTCCTGTATCTCCAAGGTTTGGTAAAATGCTAGCTCTCTCTCATCAACACAACCTTCTCCCCCTCTCCATAGCACTCGTCTCCCTACTTTCAGTTCAGGTCAGCACTCTTCTCTTATCAAACCCATTTTCCAGAGCTAATTAGCAGGGTGGTTTTAGAAATTATAATTTTATGGATGGTTAATTAAAAAGATTGCACCTTAAAACGTTAAGTCATTGGATTTTATTGAAAATTTTATGCTAACAAACTAAATTAATAAGCGAGCTTACTTCGAAGTGACCGTCCATGTAAAAGCTAAATGAATAGGCGAGGAAGTGACCGTCCATGTACAAACTAAATGAATAAATGAGCTCACTTCGAAGTGACCGTCCATGTTAAATCTAAATGAATAAGCGAGCTTACTTCAAAGTGACCGTCCATGTACAAACTAAATGAATTAATGAGCTCACTTCGAAGTGACCGCCCATGTAAAATCTAAATGAATAAGCGAGCTTACTTCGAAGTGACCGTCCATGTAAAATCTAAATGAATAAGCGAGCTTACTTCGAAGTGACCGCCCATGTAAAATCTAAATGAATAAGCGAGCTTACTTCGAAGTGGCCGCCCATGTAAAAATTCAGATGTCCGATTCACAACGGCGCCCTTTAAATATATGTCTGAGGAAAATTATATAACTTTCATTATTAGTTAGGTAAAGCTTTAAAGGGAAGCGTTGTGAATCATGAATGTAATGGGTTACTTGAAATCACGTGATACTTCCCTTTATTAAGTTCTACCATGTCCCTTTAAGTCCCTTTAAGTTCTCCTTTAACTCTTGATTATTTGTGCTCAGGAAGTGTTGGTGGAGAAGGGGGTTGGTTCAGGGGGTCAGGAGAAGGCCCCTAAACAACTCATGGAGATAAGGTAATCCTTATATCTTACATAGCCATCTTCGAATATTTAAAAGTTTAAGCATGTTATTTGTAACATGAAACTACTAATTCATTCTGTTTCCTACTTCATTCGCAATTCATGACAATTAGGATGTAAAGTGTAAAAACCAAATTTCTTACATTTGTTTGGTTTTTAACTTCGTTGCTTAAAGCAAAAAGTATATATATATGGAAAGACATAAACCTTAGTAGGTGTTTTTATTTTTCAGAAAAAGAAAAGTATAAAATGGGGTCTTAACTTGCAGGGTTTTTACAGTTTTGATTTTTAATTTATTCATATCTCACTTACTAAATGAAAAAAATTGATGCTAGAAATTGCAAGATATAGTTTTAGTTTAAATTGCACCCCGGGACCGCCGGGTTTCCCGACGCTCTAGCGCCCACGTATGGTAAACGAACATTTTTTTATGAGATATAAAGTAACGAAAATAAATATTAAAAAACCCCCACTATAATAATTACAGATGAATCTAAAAAATTTTATGATCTAGGAGGGATTGGGTGGGTCAAGGAAACACCCTTAGCCTGGGAGATCCAATGGTTCTTCTCTACGCTCTCTGTATCGCAGAGAGGTCCGGAGATACTGAAGAGTTCTGTAAAAGTGTCGGGTTGAGACCTAAAGCTCTTCACGAGATTAGAAGATTAAGGAAACAGCTCTGTTCAGAGGTAGAGGTTGTACTTCCAGGTATTTTTCATTATATTTAAAGGGAGTGTTCGCGTGAAATGAAGGGGGGGGGGTCAGGCTGAATCCTAAAAATTATTATTACAATTCATAAATTTAGGATCTGTAGAATTTAGTTTTAATTTTTAGTTTTAATTTAAAAGAAAATAGTTTTGTAATCATCCTTTCTTCCCTCCAGCGATATATATTTGTTATATGAGCATCTCCTGACCCCCCCTGAAAGTCTAAGGCTATTTATTAATGACAGTTATCGATTGCTAGATTAAAGTCTTGCTACAATTTATTAGAAATTACGTAGAACTATAAAATTGAAGAAAAAAATTGTAGCAAAAAATAAATCAATATAATAAAGCTCTTTGTCCATATATTTATATGTTAGCTATAGCTGAAATTATTGAGGAAACCCATGGGTATCCCGGGGGTAGCAAAAAAATAGATTTTTTTTCAAAATTCCACGGGCAACACAAGGAACTTCAGCTTGTAACGAATAAAATAATACAAAGAACTGGTTTTTTCAGGGGTTGGACAGATCCTTCAGCCTGGTCTTAAACCTCCATCACAAGACGAGGCCAGACTCCTTCAACAGCTTCTCCTAGCAGGTCAGATCATAAGAAAATACGCAGGGACGTATTCAGGAATTGGTCCAAGGGAAGGGGGGGGGGTTTCTTTACAGGGGGGCTCAGCAGCCGTGGGACCTTAAAACCATAGATTTCAATTGTACAGGGGGGGGGGGGGGGGGCCCCCTAGGTCCCCCCAATGAATACGCCTCTGATGCCACTCGGATCGATCCAAAGCTATCAGTTTTTAGATTTCGCTGAATTCTCACTCATTTTCATTTTTGGGCACAGTCCTTTAACGATCGATGGTGGTCTGGGGATTTTACATTGGGGATCTGCCTCGATCGTTACCAACATTAAAATAGATCCGATCGGTCCCAAACTTTGTCAAAATGAAATAAGATAAAATCGATTAAAATTTACTTTTTACTCAAACAAATGTTAACAGCAAATCTGAGAAATTTTAACGACAAATTTTCAGTGCCATGAATAATTCTGGAGTAAGTCTTAAAATGATGTTTTAAATAGAAAGTTTTTGATTGAATCCCGTCAGGTTTTCAATGGTTTTACAACTCTTCTCTCGATGAATATTATAGTCAGAATTTTATACCTTTCTATAGGCGACCTTATTAAACTTGTCCGTCCTTGCCTTTTTTCTTAAAATCACAATTAATACATTTGTCAGTACATTTGTCTACGTCCTCGGGTTTATCATTGAATCCCGCGGGGGTTTAAATTTCTCTAGGTTCTAATTTTCCTGGAGTAAATGATACAATTAATTAGGTTTATGATTAGGTTGTGGTGACCAGGTAGGGAGAAAGATAAAGGAAGGAGAGGAAGGATTTATCAAGGGAGGATACAAAATAGGAGCCATGGAGCAACCAGCCTTCATCCACTCTTCATCCGTCCTCAAGAAGAAGTCTCCGGATTGGATCGTTTACCAGGAGGTTTTCGAGACGGATAAAGTGTATCTACGGTGTGTGACGGAGATCCAACCTGAGTGGTTAGCTAAATATATTCCAGGTTTATGCAACCTAGGAGCTCCTATAGAGGATCCTGAACCTAGATATTGTTCTAGTTCAGGAACTATCAGAGCTTCATTTAGAGGTTAGTTTTAAAGTTTTCATTGAATTATCGTACTTTTGTTTGGAGTTTTTTATTCTTCTCTTCAATCTCTATTTAGAATTTATCTTCAGATTTAAACAGATAAATGAATATTTTCTTGAAGTTTGGTGCACAGTTTTTATTCTTGTGGATTTTCTAATCCCTTTATCTTTGCAACCAAATGTCATAGACCTTCGATATTTTAAACCTTGAATTCGGTTGGATCAAATACTCTAATTTTGAAATATCAAAGGTTTACACAATCAGGTTGCAAAGATATAGGGATCAGAAAATTGGAGTTTGTAGCAAAGACTCAATTCCTTATACTGCTGGCAACAAAATACTTTTGTTATGGAAAAGAAAAGATGAAATATATTTTTAGAGGAGTGGTATCATAACCAATTATACCGTTTAGGGCAATGCCCCCCACTTAACTAAGGTTCGACATTTTTTGAAAAGATTAACAGGAATTTTGATCTAAAAACTTCTTTTCAGGAACCTTTGGACCCGGTTCCTTCCCCCTACCTAGAGTAGAACTAGAACTCCAGTCTGGGATTCAGAAATACAAATTTTTGGCTAAATTTCTTCTGGAGGGAAAGATTGCTCCGTCCCTGGAGAAGTACGTGTCCAACCTTCTCTCCAACCCTGTGATCATGACAAAGTCCTGGTCCAACCTTCAGCCCAGAACAGAGATCATCCTCAAGGCGCTTAACTCAGCTAAAGTAGAATCGGCCAAAGATCTGAAGAAGGTTTGGGAATCAAATAAATCCTTTCTACTTCCGGCCTATTTATCCTGGCTTCCGGAAGTATTACACGAGGAGATTAAATCAATATGGCCGCCAAGTTTACCATAATTTTTTTTTCTAAATTTTCAGATAAAATATGGCGGAGAATATTGAGGATCCGAACCGGAGTTTCGAGGGGTTTGAGGACGATGAGGAGAGGGATGAGGGGATGGGGGATGTGTCCGGGGATGGTGGAAGAAGAAGGTTCTTCTCTAAGGTTTGATTTTTATTTTCACCAGTGCTTAGGATCCATTTCATATTGATGCGGATCCGAATCCATTATCATTTCTTAAAGCTTTATTAATATCTTAAAGAAAATTAAAAAATATTGGTAAAATGTTGTTTTCGGTTATTTTTATGTTAGAACTTAATGAAAATTTCAGAGATTATGAAGCTTTTAAATTTTAATGATCGTTCATTAGTTTACAGTTGAGATTAGTGTTTTTTTGGAGCAAAAAGTAAAATTTTAGAAGGTTTTGGTTAATATTTTCGGTTTCCCTTCGGATCTTGATCGAGGAAGCCAAAATGTAAATGTAAATGGACTCTAAATCTTGTAAAACCTGTCAATGTAAGATTTTTCAGATTTCTCGTAGTTGATTTGTAACTAGTTATGGAACTGATAAATCGCCTTATATTCTAATTTTCTATCACTTATATCTTTGCAACCTTTGGTCGGATTTAATAACCAGTTATAAGTAGTTCGTCTATCCCTCCTGAGTTCTACTACTTCTTGAAAGTTTTAAATATAAAAAGTTTACACCGTCAGGTTGCAAAGATATGGGGGTTTGCATCTTTTTCAGATATCAATTTTTTTATAGGAAATCCGTTGTATGCTCTACGGATACGGTGATGACAGAAACCCATACACGGAAACCGTAGACTTTCTCGAGGACTTGGTCTTGGAGTTTATAACAGAGATGACCCACAAATCCATGGAGATCGGTAGAATAGGACGGGTTCAGGTATAACGGTTGGTTGGATGGTTGAGTGGTCGGTTTGCTGGTTGGTTGGTTGATAATCTTATGTTGGATTTGAAGATTTGTATGACTAAAATCTTCATGGCTGATTCTAAAATTAATATGATCATTGATAAATGTTATTAGCCAACTTACCGACTGAATTAATAATTGATTTAATCATTGATTCCGATTTTATAATTGATTTGATTGATTGATAGTTGATTTTTAAATAATCTATTTAACAAATAATTTCATTATTGATTTGGGCATTATTTTAACCATATATTTGATCATTGATTTATGTAATCATTTTTTTATAATTAATTTTATAGTTTGTTTTATAAGTGATCTGATAATAGACAAATTTTGTTTTTGATAATTGACTCATCAATTGTAAGAATAATTATTTTAACCAACGAATAATGATAATTGATTGATAATGATTTTAGGTAGAGGATATAATATTCCTGGTCCGTAAGCACCCCCGAATGTATGCGCGTGTGCGTGAACTTCTCACCATGAACGAAGAGCTCAAGAAAGCAAGGAAAGCTTTCGACGAAGTCAAATATGTTCAAGGATCTAAATAGTATTATTCATATATTTATTATAATTTATTATAATTGTTGTTTTTAGTTTTTAAATGGTTCTTTTAAAGGATCTTGTATAATAGAAACAATTGATTGTATTTTAGAGCATAAACTAAATTCTGAACTAATTTAAAGACACTTCCATGTTTTTAAATGGGTCACTTAAAATTGCAACGAAAGCGTACTGCAAAACGTATAACTGCAAAGCGTACTGCAAAGAATGTAAACAATCCAATTGTTTGTCCAAACACATTGGTTGAAATGATTAAATCATATAATTAAGTTTGTGCTAATAAATAATAAATTGTTTAATGTATTTGTGACATAATTTATAAATCATAAGTACCATGTTAACGTTTAGATAATGTAAAATTCGTAAAAACCTTTTATATTTTTATAATATGATCGTTTCTCTGAAAATTGTCATGTTGTACGTTTTTTCCAGAACAATCTTGAACAAGAATCAAGATGGCGTCTGTAGGAGAGGCGCACAGGGCGGGAGCATTCAAACAGTCGAACAAGAGTCATAAGACGGGTCGGCACAAGAGTAAAGGAGCAGTTGAGAAGGAGAATAGAGGTCGGGTATCCGCTAAGGTGAGAAACTAGCTTAGGCGCACACTAGGGGGGGGGGCGAGTTAGTAATATCTTTGGTTTTCCCCCCCCCCCCCCCCCCTTAAAAAAAGTAGACACTCCCCTGTACAAATTCCTGTGTAATGACTAATGGCCTTGGAAACTAGCCATGAGGTCAGAATTTTTTATATAAATTAAGCATCTTGTGCAGACTTAAAGATTAATTTAATTCACCTTGGATATCCTGTGGTGGTCATACACTGCAGGAATAACTAAGATAAAGGTGAAAGCACATACCTCTCCAATATAAAGTTATCACAGTGGATAACGATATCAAGTGGTGTAGATGAACACCATTTTACACAGAAGTTTTGACTCCAGAATTGGTACTTTTTTGGTTTTTTTTTTAAACTGATTTAACATTTCGGCGGCTAGGAGCGCCGACCCCTATTTCATTGAATGCTGGGTTGTCCTTTAAAAATAATAATAATAAGTAAAAACGTCTGACTTACTAAGATATAACAGAAACTTCGTTTTTATAGTTCGTTTGTAACTTGAGATGGGATTAAAATTGAACGATTCAAAAGGGGGTCCCTTATATATATCCTAAATTAAGGCACAGGAACAAGCAAAACAAAATCCTTATGAAAGTGACAGCTTGGATTCGTATACTACTAAAACTCACAAACAACCTTAGTTCTAATCCTCTGAATTCTCCAGGTTGTGTCTAAGAAGGGGATCAAGGTTCAGCGGAAGCAAGATCGGAAAAACCATCTAACCCAGGCCAGGAACCTCGCAAGGCAGGAGGTCACTGCTCGGAAGCGCGGTATCGGAGGACACGGAGCTCCTCCAGTTCTGGTTGCTCTCATCCCTCTCTCCGACAGTCAGGTTCCAAATGTACCAGGACTCCTGGAGAAACTCACATCGTCAATGCAGGACGCAGAGGTGGGTTAGTTACCTAATTTATGATAATAAAATGTTCCCAATTTTTTTTAGTAAAATTGCAACAAAAAAGGTATCCTTAACTTTGAATTTAAAAGCAAGAATATTTTTTTCATAGTTTACAAATATAATTTTTTTACGTTTTTGCAGATGACGAAAACAGAATCTGGAGTAACACATCTCATGGTTCCAAGATTTAAGCAGAGATTTTCATTCATTATTCCTAGCTTCGATTCACTCTACGAGATACTGGACGTTGCTAAGGTTAATTCACATTCATTATTCATAGTTTTAATTCATTTTTCGAGATACTGGACGTTACTTAGGTAGATTCATTTTCATTATTCATAGTGTTAATTCATTTTTCGAGAATACTGGACCTTACTAAGGTAGATTCATATTCATTATTCATTGTTTTAATTCATTCTTCGAGATACTGGACGTTACTAAGGTTAATTCACATTCATTATTCATAGTATTAATTCATTCTTCGAGATACTGGACGTTACTAAGGTATATTCATATTTATTATTCATTGTTTAAATTCACTCTCATGGAACTCTAGCCTAGCTGGGAACCATTGAAGCTAAAAACCTAACATTCTCTTACTAATGTCATGTCATGCTAACTCTGTGACCTACGCACTCCTCAGGGAGGGGTGGTTTCCTGGTAACATTCGTGTTATTGGGATGTCATAATAGATAGATAGATAGAAGGTACTGGATCATATTCATTATTATTCATAATTTAAATTCTGTTTTGTACAGGTTTGTGATACAGTAATGTTTCTTTTGTGCCCTCACACCGGCCTTTCAGGTTAAAATGAAATATTAACTTTTAATCAGTGCGTAGGTTCCAGATCCGTTGGATACGCCGGATCCAAATAAATATGCGGATCCATGAAAATGGATCAAGGTTCAATATCAACCAAAAACTGTTAAAAAAGTTCTCTAAAAATAATCAGTGCTTAGGATCCATTTAAATTTGATGCAGGATCCGGATCCGGATCCTGGATCCGCATTGGAAAAAATGGATCCGGATCCAGGTCAATTCTTTAAGATTTGCTGAATTTTTTTTAATAAAAAATATTTTTCAAATCTTTTGTTTTATTTTTTTTGCTTTTTTATCCTAAAACTTGAACCATTCAGAAATGAGGAAATTTTTATAATATCTCTTTTTTTCAAAAGTTCAGATTTGGGTTTTAGAAATAAAAAAACTTTTTTGTAGTTTTTGGTTGATGTTTTACCCCTTGGATCCGGATCCGTGGATCCACATATTTTTGAGTATCCGGATCCAGGAAGCCAAAATTTTGCGGATCCAACGGATCCGGATCCTAAGCACTGTTAATAATTATATTTATATTTTGGCTAAAATTATTAAATATAAGATAAGTGTCTCTTATTAAACATGATAATTTGTACAGAAAAAGCTAACTGCCATCTTTCATATTTTGATCCCTCGTGTTTTTAATTTGAAAACTTTCCGAATTATGAAATTAGATTATTTAGCATGTTAATTACTTCCTGAGGTGTTAAGCAATTTTTAAATAAAACTAAGAATAATAAAAGATCTGGTTTAGAACGAGGAGAGTTGATCCTGTCTAGTGTCCTAGCTCAGGGTATACCTGCAGATCCTCTGATGGTTCTAGGATCTGCAGATGAAATACCTCCGAGCAAACTAACGGAGGTAAAGAAATTGATGATTAAAGCTCTGGAGAGAAAGTTCCCGGCGGAGAAGATTTATACTTTAGAAACAGATACAGACGCTGTCAATTTAGGAATTTATCAAACATTTAAATCACAGATTTTTATTAATTAAAGGAACTGTATGCGTAATTTTAAGTGACCCTCCATGCAAAGATGACAGTTTACAATACCCGATTTACAACGATACCCTTAAAACCTTTATCTGCTAAAAAATGTGGAAGATAATTTCGTTTTTCTCACTCGGAAAAGTGATTCTGTTATTTTCTTCATTGTTTCTTCAAGCAGGAAATGCGCAAGTAACTTTTGCAGAGAAACCACAAATAAAAATAAACAGTTTAAAAAAACATACATATCTAATTCATACCTGATCAGATAAAGCTTTTAAGAGTACCGTTGTAAATCGGGCATTGTCATCTTTGCGTGGAGGATCCCTTATAATTACGCTTACAGTCCCTACCATCCTGCCCTATGCAAATGGAAATATATGCTCCTAGATCAAATTATAAAATTTTCGGTGTAGTATAAATTATTTTTATAACAAAATATTTAAATGTTTGAAACAGTTAGAACATTCGGCTCCCAGAAACGGCGGAGCAGTACCTTGAGAGAGAGACGCGGCAATATGTTGGCGGAGACTGTTCAATATATACCTGGAGAGGCACCAGGAGAAGGTTTGTATTTTTAAGACTGTACCCGCTCAACCGAGTCAGATGAAACTGACCTAAGGGTTTTTACAAACCGAAAATTGTATAAGATTATAAAATATGTTAGGTTAGGTTAGGCTGGGTAGATGGAGTTGGTTTGAGGTTTAAACGTAGTTACAAGGGGCATTTTAATTCCGTAAACGCACAAGTTGTGAAAACTACTCGATAATTAGGTCGGATACGCTTTCCGTCAGTTTGCATAGCATCAGTTAGGCACAATGTTGAAATGTAAACCAACTCTTTCATATTTTTTAAAATATGGTTTTCAGGTTCGTTGGAGTTGACAGGGTTTGTACGAAGCCAGGATATCTCCGTGAACAGATTAGTTCATATTCCTGGTCTCGGGGATTTCCAGCTCGAGAAGATAGAGAAGCTTCAGGATCCTTGTCCGATATCAAAGAAGAATGAGATGGAAGATTTAAGGTTATAACCTCGCCATTTTTTTTTGTTTCAAGGTATCTATTTTGTTTCAAGGCCACTTTAGTTTCATGTTCTCCAGAAGAAATTCTGTGGCAGTTCTTTGTTCGGATTGTATAGAATAAATAAAATATTTTGTTTCATGGTCAACATTTAGATTCTTATTTTCCTTTTTTAAGTCGCCATTTTGTTTCTTGGACACCTTCCTGTTTCAAGACCACCATTTTGTTTTTTGGACACCTTCCTGTTTCAAGACCATCATTTTGTTTCTTGGACACCTTCCTGTTTCAAGGCCACCATTTTGTTTTATGATCGACGTTTTGTTTTCTAGGTCACTATTTTGATTCAAGGTCACTCTTTTATTTCAAGGGACCATATTTGTTTCAAGGTTACCATCTTGTTTCAAGATCACTTTTGTTTCAAGGTCATCATTTTATTGTTAGGTGACCATTTGGTTTCAAGGTTACCATTTGGTTTCAAAGTTAACATTTGGTTTCAGGGTTACCATTTGGTTCCAAGGATACCATTTGGTTTCAAGGTTACCCTTTGGTTTCAAGGTTACCATTTGGTTTCAAGGATACCATCATTTGGTTTCAAGGTCACTATTTTGTTGTTAGATCACCATTTGGTTCCAAGGTTACCATTTTGTTCCAAGGTTACCATTTGGTTCCAAGGTTAGCATTTTGTTCCAAGGTTACCATTTGGTTTCAAGGTTACAATTTGGTTTCAAGGTTACCATTTGGTTTCAAGGTTACCATTTGGTTTCAAGGTTACCACTTGGTTTCAAGGTTACCATTTAGTTTCAAGGTTACCATTTGGTTTCAAGGTTTCCATTTGGTTTCAAGGTTACCATTTGGTTTCAAGGTTACCATTTGGTTTCAAGGATACCATTTGGTTTCAAGGATACCATTTGGTTTCAAGGTCACTATTTTGTTGTTAGGTCACCATTTGGTTTCAAGGCTACCACTTGGTTTCAAGGTTACCATTTGGTTACAAGGTTACCATTTGATTACAATGTTACCATTTGGTTTCACGGTTACCGTTTGGTTTCGCGGTTACCATTTCATTTCAAGGTCATCTTTTTGGTTTTGCGGTTTCGTTTTTGTTTCAAGGTCACCATTTTTGTATCATTTGACACTTTGTTCATGACCACCCAGTCCTCTTTGTTGCTAAAGTGCAATTTTGTTTTAAAGTCACTATTTCTTCATGGCCATTTGTTTATTTAATTTTTAAAGCTTTATATAATGAAATTTTCAGTGTTCTTCTTCCAAATGACGACATTGTTGATCTTGAGACTGAAATAGCCCCGGACGGTATGGACGGAGAGCAAACCTGGCCGACGGACGAGGAGCTGGCACAGGCAGAGCATAAAGGTGAAGGAATAGAAAGTAATAATGGTTTTCAAACCTTCATCTGTTTATCTTTATTCATCCTTTATCTTTATTCATCCTTCATATTCTTTATCTTCATTTATCCTTCACTTCATTCATCCTTCTCCAAAGCAAAGAAGTGAATGAGAAAAACGCTTTCCCATCTTTATCTGATCTGTTTATTTTAGTTTATTTATTTTTCAAACCTATTTGCAATTGTAAAACTTCATTAATTTACAGCAAAGATTCCTAAATATAGGCTTTATATAAAACGAAGAAAATTTCATTTTTACAAAATATTATTTTAGANAAAGATATTCCTATTATATAGATTAACTAGGTCTGTTGTGAACATTGGCTGTTCTTATGTCATTGAGTACTTTTGGTGTACGGATTTTTTCGAAAATTGTACGGATTTTTTAAAAAATGTACGGCTTTTTTAAAAAAAATGTAGGGATTGTACGGATTTTTTTTTCGAAAATTGTACGGATTGTACGGTTTTCTTCTGAAAATGTACGGATTTTTGTACGGATTTTTTCAAAAAAGTTTTGGCCACCCTGTAATGATAATAAATAATAATAAATGATAATAATTTCGGCTAACCCTAGGGGACAAGAAGAGAACTAAAAGAGTACCGAAGGGAACAAGTGAATACCAAGCTGCCTGGATTGAAGAGAACGAGGAGGACAAGGATGATGCAGAGGATGATGAGAATGAAGATGACGATGAGGAGATGAACGAGGTTGAAGATATCCCAGCTGCTGAAGAATCAGATTCGGAGGACGAATCGGAGGATGAGAAGGAGGATATGGCGGAGGATACTGTAACAGAATCGGAGGCTGGGAATACAGAGGATTATGATATGAAACACGTTAATTTCAGGTTGGAATTAATTTTTAAACAATTTGTTCCTATTTGGTTAGATTTAACTTCTTATAAATAAAAAATCCTGACTTTTGAACTTTTGAATTTTTGAAAACATAGCCCTTTTATTACCTTGTTAGAGAGTGTACAGTGTACACTGTACATTGTACATTGTACATTTACCATTCGTGTTCATGGATAAATGTTTAGTTTATTCTTTTTCATAAAATTTTAGTTTTTATTGTATTTAAATTATTCTTTGTATTTAGGTGTTGAGACATTATGGTAATATATGAAATTTCAAGTCTTATAAATTACCGCATAAAATGGTTTAATGATCATTTTACTCTAGTCAGACAAGCTCCTGTCGTGTTGTTGGCAACAATGAAGCTTTACTATTTATGGTTTTTAGTTGGTTTCCATTTTCATTCGAAAAGGGACTGTTCAGATGAATTTTAAGTGGCACTGTTTGATTCACAACGGTTCCCTTTAACCCTATGTCTGATTAAGGGAGCTAGAGGTTACTGTTGTGGATAGGACATACTACTCTATAAATGAAGAGTTTATTGAAATAAACGATAAATATTTTAATGAATTTTTTATATTTTAGCGAGGAGGTGAATGAACTGGAGAGGTTGAGAGAGGCGAGGCTGGAGGCCATGTTCCCCGATGAGGTGGACACCCCCAGGGACACCCAAGCCAGGGTCAGGTTCCAGAAATATCGCGGTCTCAAGAGCTTCAGGACAACAGTCTGGGATCCTAAGGAGAACCTCCCCTACGACTACGGAAGAATATTTCAGTTTGAGAACTTCTTGAGGACAAAGAAGAGGATTTTGTCCGAGGCTGTTACTGGTGCCGAGGTGGGATGGTATGTCAAGATCTACGTCAAAGGAGTTGGAGCTCATCTTAAACCTCAAATAGAAGGTTAGGGATAAAATAATGCTCCAATGCTGCAAACTACCGTATGAGCAAAAACATAAGCTGAGATAAATTGATATTTAGGACGGGATTCATGTTTTTACTCCATACTCGACAGTAACTAGAGATAAACTCTTTACTCTCCGTACTCAACAATTAGTAGAGATAAGCTCGATATTAATATTTAGAACGGGTTTCATCTCTATAGTCCGTACTTAACAATTAGTAGAGATAAACTCAATATTGATATTTAGAACGGGTTTTATCTCTATACTCCGTACTTAACAATTAGTAGAGATAAACTCAATATTGATATTTAGAACGGGTTTTATCTCTATACTCCGTTCTTAACAATAAGTAGAGATAAACTCAATATTGATATTTAGAACTGGTTTTATCTACTCCGTACTTAACAATAAGTAGAGATAAACTAAATATTGATATTTAGAACGGTTTTTATCTCTATACTCCGTACATAACAATTAGAAAGAGATTAACTCAATATTGATATTTAGAACGGGTTTTATCTCTATACTCCGTACTTAACAATTAGTTGAGATAAGCTCAATATTGATATTTAAAACGTGTTTCATCTCTTTACTCCGTACTTAAGAATTAGTAGAGATTAACTCAATATTGATATTTAGAACGAGTTCCATCTCTATACTCCGCACTTAACAATTAGTTGAGATAAGCTCAATATTGATATTTAGAACGGGTTTCATCTCTTTACTCCGTACTTAAAAATTAGTAAAGATAAACTCAATATTGATATTTAGAAAGGATTTTATCTCTTTACTCTGTACTAAACAATTAGTAGGGATATTTAGAACGGGGTTTATCTCTTTACTCCGTACTTCACATTTAGTAGAGATAAACTCAATATTGATATTTAGAACGGGGTTTATCTCTTTACTCCGTACTTCACATTTAGTAGAGATAAACTCAATATTGATATTTAGAACGGGTTCCATCTCTTTACTCCGTACTTGACATTTATTAGAGATATACTCAATATTGATATTTAGAACAGGTTTCATCTCTATACTCCGTACTTAACAATTAGTAGAGATATACTCAATATTGATATTTAGAACGGGTTTTTTTTGATTTGATTTGATTTGATTTGATTTGATTTGATTTGATTTGATTTGATTTGATTTGATTTGATTTGATTTGATTTGATTTGATTTAGGATAGATTAATATTCCACTGTGGTTGGCGAAGGTTTGCCTCGTGTCCTATCTTCAGCCAGCATAGTACCGGAAACAAGCATAAATACGAGAGATACTTCCGGGATGATGTAGTGGTGATGACGACCTTTGCTCCCATCACATTCCCTCCAGCACCTGTTCTCGTTTTCCAGGTTTAATTTTTTTATCAGATACTAGCCTCGACACCCAGCTTTGCCCGAAAACTAAACTTTCGTTTCAAATGTCAACCCACTCAACTTGAAATTTCAAACCAAGGTAAGAGCACTCCCGTGGTTCTTCACTACAGTTTCTTAATCAAGATTTGAGGCAAATTGGTCAAGAGGTTCATGAGTTATGATCGGACATACAAAAAATCTAAAATACTAACAAAACTTTAACAAATTTGTAATAAGATCGTTGTTGACCATGTTCAATTCACAACGGCACTTTTAAACCTCGAACTGGGCAACGATGAGGAAGATATCGTCTTTTGATATCACAATTTCCATCATTTTCTCTGTTGCAAATATTTGCAAGTCACCTTTACAGAGAAAACACAATTGAAAATAATCAGCGTGAAAATAAAGATATCTCATTCATCAGGCAAAGGTTAAAAGAGTTCCTTTAAGGCAGAAAAGAAAGCTCATAAAACCAACTATTTTAAACGCCGAAAACGCGTTCATATACATTTTAACTGTTCAGGAGTTAACTGACGGAACCCATTCTCTGCTTGGATCTGGAACCCTGCTAAGCGCTGACCCAGACCGGGTTATTGTTAAGCGAACCCTGCTTTCCGGTCATCCCTTCAAGGAATACAAACTTTTCATTTTCAATTTTTTCTTGTAAAAAAATTCTAGAATTTGTTTTTTAATGGGATGGGATGGGATGGGATGGGATGGGACGGGATGGGATGGGATGGGATGGGATGGGATTAGGATGGAATATGATAAAAATTGGTTTGGTTTTAACAATAAAATTATCTTTACATGAGAAGAAATATGAAAGTTTGTTTCTGCAGGTTCTGAAAAGGCACGCTACTGTTAGATTTATGTTCTTTAACAGAGAAGATATTGAATGGTTTAAACCTATAGAACTCAGAACTAAAATGGGAAGAAGAGGACATATTAAGGTATTTAAAGAAAAAATTAAGAAAATATCAATAAATATTGAATCCCGAAGGACGCCTAAACATATTTAAAGTATATTTTAGTAGAAGCATAAACTCTTAGAAACTCTCTAACATATATTATGTAAATTTAGGAATCCTTAGAAGGGCATGAACTAATGAAACGTATATTTAAAGGACACCCACAATTAAAGATATAAAATTTTCAGAAAGAAAAACAAACTTAACTTCATTGTTCTTGCAAAGACGATGAAATGTATATTTAGGAACCTCTGGGAACGCATGGACATAATGAAATGTATATTTAGGAACCTCTGGGAACACATGGACATAATGAAATTTATATTTAGGAACCCCTGGGAACGCATGGACATATGAAATGTATACTTAGGAACCCCTGGGAACGCATGGACAAATGAAATATAAATTTAGGAACCTCTGGGAACACATGGACATAATGAAATGTATATTTAGGAACCCTGGGAACACATGGACATAATGAAATGTATATTTAGTAACCCCTGGGAACGCATGGACATATGAAATATATATTTAGGAACCTCTGGGAACACATGGACATAATGAAATGTATATTTAGGAACCCTGGGAACACATGGACATAATGAAATGTATATTTAGTAACCTCTGGGAACACATTGACATATGAAATGTATATTTAGTAACCTCTGGTAACACATTGACATATGAAATGTATATTTAGTAACCTCTGGGAACACATTGACATATGAAATGTATATTTAGGAACCTATGGGAAAACATATTTAGGAACCCCTAGGAACACTGACATATGAAATGTATATTTAGTAACCTCTGGTAACACATTGACATATGAAATGTATATTTAGTAACCTCTGGGAACACATTGACATATGAAATATATATTTAGTAACCTCTGAGAACACATTGACATATGAAATGTATATTAAGTAACCTCTGGGAACACATTGACATATGAAATGTATATTTAGGAACCTATGGGAAAACATATTTAGGAACCCCTAGGAACACATGGTCATATGAAATGTATATTTAGAAACTTCTGGGAACACATCGACATATGAAATGTATATTTAGGAACCTCTGGGAATGCATGGACATATGAAATGTATATTTAGGAACCTTTGGGAACGCATGGACATATGAAATGTATATTTGATGGTCAGTTAAACCAACAAGATACAGTTCTATTGCACTTGTTTAAGAGAGTCTTTCCTAAGGTAAATAATATTTTTAAATAATCAATTAATGTAATTACGAAAAATACATAAAAATGTTTTTTTTTAAAACCAAAAAAAAAGAAAATTACAAATTAGCCACTAATTTTAAACGATTTTGATTGAGTGGAGCAATTGAAGTTCAAATTTTAATTTCAGAATTTGAAAATTAATACCACCAAAATCATGATATTTTATGGTTAAATCAACCTGACCAGAGCTGGAAACTTTAATCCCGATCACTTGATTTTGATTTCCACAGTGGGCACTTTATATTTTAGGATAAATACTTTATCTCTTCAGGGTACAATTACACCGCGGAATATCGAATAAAGATTGAATTATCTGCAGATTAACAAAAGTTGGAGATCAAGAATTGATCTAGATATCCACAATACAAGAGTTATCTTTTATCTTTGTTCAAATATGATTTTGTTTCAGTGGGCCTATGATCTCTTTGTTTAAATTTGATTTTGTTTCACTGGACCTATGATCTCTTTGTTCAAATTTGATTTTGTTTCATTGGACCTATGATCCCTTTGTTCAAATTTGATTTGTTTCAGTGTACCTATGATCCCTTTGTTCAAATTTGATTTTGTTTCATTGGACCTATGATCCCTTTGTTCACATTTGATTTTGTTTCAGTGGACCTATGATCCCTTTGTTTAAATTTGATTTTGTTTCAGTGGACCTATGATCTCTTTGGTTAAATATGATTTTGTTTCAGTGGACCTATGATCCCTTTGTCTCTGATCCGGATCAACCAAGAGAGCTGAATACAATGGAGTCTTAAACTTTCAGAAAATAAATTTTTTTTATCGTTTTTTGAAAATTGAGAATTAGAGTGAATTTGTTACATGTTAATATTTATTTGAATGTATATTACTGTAAGTGTACACTGTACAGTTCAATTAAGTGTACTGTAAGTGAACAGTTATTAAATATGATTCCTTGGAATAACAGTGTGCAGAGCTTTAAGATAATCTGTATAGATTGAATAATCATATGGAGAAGGATAAGGGTTTCCATTCTGTAAATACTCATGATTCATCTGTCCTGGTTCACTAGTCCTCGTATCTACAGAAGGACCATGAGAGGACCTGGAAGGAAGCTCTGCTAGATATTTATAAGTTTCCTCCTTTGCCGGATCTGCGATGGTTAAGGTTGTCATAGATCCGTCTCCCATCCCTAGTATCACGCTTCTTCCATCCTCAGTAGTTTCCATACCTAAAATGACATTTGGATATCAGGGGGGAGGTAGTGATAAAATTAGATTTCAAAAAGAAGGTTATTTCATAATTTTTCATACTTTTTGCACATCAGTCAATTAATTAATCCCATATTCATTGAATAAACCCATGAAAACATAACTATAACTTCTGCGGGTAAAAATTATTTTCAAAAAAGGAAAGGGAAGGGTGAATAAATTGATAGATTAATTTAGACGAAACATAATATCGATGGTTCAAATATTACCCGCTTAAACTAAATGTAATTACGTATATAAATTATAAGTTTTCAAAGGGACTGAAAACATAGTTGAAACAGAGTAGCGTGGCCGATTTACAACGGTACCCTTTAAACTTCTAACTAAACAAGAAAAACCAAGTTATCCTAATTTTTTGAATCACTGAAACTGTTGATAACTTTGTCTAAAGCTTAATTATATCTTAAAATTATTATTTTCTTTCTGGAAGCCACAGAAAATAAACGTTTTCATTTGATTTTTTTAAGCTTGACAAAAGATATTTCAAGATTGAAATCTGTGAAGTCAGTTGCGCTAAACTCGCACTGAAGTACACTCCAGTATCTTTGTATAGTTTGTACTCAATTTTTAGCTAGAAAAACATGGAGTTCTCTGTCGGCGATGATCAGATGAAAAGGTTTAAAGAGTATCCTTGTGAATTACGCAATTCTAAATTGAAAGTAAATTGTACTGATGTCTACAGTCCTTTAAAGTATTACCCTTAAGATCGGCTTGAACCCTATAGTTTGCGATCATTACTCCATCTTTGCGTCGGAACATTCTAGAATATTAACATTATGATAGAATTGTATAACAAGCAAATGTGAGAACATTCTAGAATATTAACATTATGATAGAATTGTATAACTAGCAAATGTGAGAGCATTCTAGATTATTAACATTATGATAGAATTGTATAACTAGCAAATGTGAGAACATTCTAGAATATTAACATTATGATAGAATTGTACAACAAGAAAATGTGAGAACATTCTAGAATATTAACATAATGATAGAATTGTAAAACAAGAAAATGTGAGAACATTCTAGAATATTATCATTATGATAGAATTGTATAACAAGCAAATGTGAGAACATTCTAGAATATTAACATTATGATAGAATTGTATAACTAGCAAATGTGAGAACATTCTAGAATATTAACATTAAGATAGCTATTGTATAACAAGCAAATGTGATAACATTCTAGAATATTAACATTATGATAGAATTGTATAACAAGCAAATGTGAGAACATTCTAGAATATTAACATTATGATAGAATTGTACAACAAGAAAATGTGAGAACATTCTAGAATATTAACATTTTGATAGAATTATATAACAAGCAAATGTTAAAATGGATATTTTTCCGTCCGTTGACCAATATTAGCGCATTTTCTCAAAGGACGCTAAAATTGCGCGTAATTAAAAATCTATATAAGCTTTAGCTGGCCAAACGGCTTGACCGAATGGGCTCATTTTTTTAGGGAACCAGGAGTTATCCCAGAGGTAACATAGGCTAAGAAATTTAAATTATTTGTATTTAAAATCGAAATTTTTTAAAATATTCAATTTTAAAAAATTCCACGGGCACTTCAGCTTGTTTTACTTAAAACCATGAATTCCTTTGACCAAGTTTTCATACAAAACAGAGAAAGCCCAATTTTTATTTTATTTTACACAAAATAAATCTCCAACCTTATTGTCTTTCTTCCACTATGGTAGTACAGTACATATTCGTTGGTTTTACTAAATGTTGCGATCACATCAAATATACCCTCAGCAATCTTAGGAATCAAGGTTCGAACTACACTTCCTAAAATAATTTAAAAAATTTAAAAATATGTAAGCGAGTTATAAACTTCTCAGATTGAGATACATTTTTAAAAACATATTATTTAAAAAAATGAGCATTATATGCGGCGTTACCCTTAAAGTATGAAACCTATACAACAATCTGTGGTTCTCTTTTATATACAGTGAGTACCAGAAAACTGTGGAAGAGCAACTCGACATCATTGCAATCTGTTGTGTATTGGATGTTGTTACAAAGCAAAAAGATTTACTACTAACTTATTGAATCACTTATCAAGAACATGGAGTATGTTTACACTGCACAATTTCTATGTCTCATGTTCATTAGACTTGTCAAAGTTATAACTTGAGTCTAAAAGTCGTCTTCCTATTCCAGAGTGTTCTGGTTCTTACTGTACTATCTTGTAATCTGAGCAGAAAGTAATATGTCCTGCATGAAGTATGATCATATGATTTAAAAAATATAGCTGGATAAACTTTGTCTTTAATGTTTCATATCCTGTCACTGTACTTGATCCTAAATCTCACCGAAGAAGGTTGCAGAATTAGGTTGGTTACTCTCGATGTGCTCCAATGTTCGGAAAATGTCGTCTTCTAAGCCCAGGTAGAAAAAAACCATTATGTGTCGTCACTTATTACATATGGACGAGAGTAACGTCATATGAGGATTTTATCTATCTATGCCAAGGAGACGACATATGCCGTTCGTTGGAGCGCATCGAGAGTAACCAACCTTAATTTACAACCTTGATCTCACCTGTCCTCAGATCTAGAATATCCATTCCTCCGGAGGGTGGAGCATACAGACCATATCTTCCGTCCTTCGTATAACTCCCATCCCAGTTCGGAATAGACCTCAGAAACTTCCTGCTCCCAACATCAAGGAAATTTCCCTTCTCAGAATCTATAAGAGCGATTATCCCAGGTTTGTCTGGTAGAGAAACTATCTTGAAAATATCCTTGAACCCTGGAACCATATTTAATAAATAGAGAGAAGAAGCTGAACCGTACTTCCGTATTCAAACCAATTCTCTTGTGCAACAGTTTAAGCTGAAGAGAAGTGGTTCAACCACAAATGTACACAGTTCAACTACAGATTAATCGAGAACTTCGACTCATCAAAAGAAATTATAAAATGTCGTCTTCTAAACCTACTGATAATGGAATGCTGCAGATATTTAGTTTCTTAATCCAATAATCATAATGAGCTCTTTTAAACTATTCCCGCATATTTCATGGCTATATATTTATTTTTATAATTACTAAGCTATGTAGGTATGAAAGTATATTAGCCAATAAAAAAGTGTCAAGACGACATTTATATAAATTCTTTCCATGTCTTCGAAGTTCTGGTTTAAACTATATTTTTTACTATTCAGTAAATCTGGTTCCTGGGTACTTCACCAACATGGAGGCGTAGAGCTCCCCCGTCTTATTGCAGTGAATAAAGAGATGGTTCTTCATCTTCTCAAACCCGTAGCACACCAGGTACTCCTCGTTTGAGGTGTAGAGCACAGGCTGGAACTTACGAAAGGGAAAATCTAGCTCGAATTCAGTTTCCCCAGAGGGAAATGATTTTGAGACTACATAACCGGTCTGGCTTCCTGCATTGGATCAAATTTAGATTTTTCAACAGGGAATAATTTTCTTAAAAATAAGAATCTGACAAAAATTAATTTCCGGGTTTTAAAAGTTAAAATTTTTACACTTTTGAATTTTACTTGTTTTTTTCTAAATAACATACAGTGATAACCAGAAAACTGTCGAATATAAAGACAACATATAAAAAGCAAATGTTTTTCCTCAAGTAACTTATTGAATTTCGTATCAAGTAAAGTGAGTCTGTTTAAACTGCACAATTGCTGTGTCTCATGTTTAATAGACTAATCAGTCATAACTAAAGGCTCAGAGTTTTCTAGTTATGACTGCAGGTCTCTGGTTTAAATATTTCCAATATTTGAAATGTTCCTAGTGGTCCAGCAAAAGAGACAATTATCAACTTTGTCTCCCTTTTATTGAATGTCAGTTGAATAATGTTGGGAAGTTTCTCTGAAAAAATGACTTGCTTTGTCTTCAGATCCCAGAAGAGTAGATCTCCAGACTCAGCTGCAACTATATACTCTCCGGTCTCAGAAACTATAGCATGAGTAATGATAGCTCCAAGGGAAGAGTTAGCTAAGGTATACTTGAGTTTTCCTGTCATGTAGTCCCAAACCCCTACACAGCTTCTTGTTACAGTAACCGCTATCTGAGCCTGGGTGGAGACACTCAAACTATCAATAGTTAACTCATGTTTATCAATATGATGATCATCTTCAAATATAAAGTTTAAATCCCAAACTTTGATGCTGCGATCAATCGAAGAAGTTATGACAGAATTATCCTTCCCACCCACTAACGATCTGATATCTATTATCCTTTGAAAATGAGCTTTAATAACCTTGGCTAGTTCCTCAGTTTCCATTTTCCAAATATACAATTCCTTGCGTATTCCGGAAACTCCATATTTGTCCCCCGCTGAAAGTATGAGGGAGCTAGACTGTCCAAACTTTTTACTCACATTTCTGACAGATTGCGGTAATAAAAGTGTCTTGCAAACTAAACTTTTTATATTCCAAAGTTTGAAGCTTTTCATAGTCGTAGCAATACACCAATTTTCTGTAATGGATAGATCCAACATTATGATTGGGTCTGAATTGACACCTAACAACTTTTCTTTCCTCCAATTTAATCCTTTAAGTTGGTACATTGATACATCAAATGTTTTATTATTGTCACAAATGAATGCTGTTGTTTGGGATTTGTTGATAGCTAATGCTGAGTGGAAATTTAGAGGATTTCCATACGTTCCATCGATGCATTTTCTTAATTCGAGTTTTGAGCCACTTTCACCATCTGTTCTTGTGGTTAAAGTGTAGTTAGTGTAACTTTTCATTTTCAGCCAGATAATAGGATTCTTTGAGTGGCTTTTTTCCATGCTTATTTGCTTCCCAGACATGGTGAAGTAAGACCATGAATGCTGGCCAACAATTACAAGACGTCCGTCAGCTAAAATAACATTTTGGATTGTTTCTTGTACAGTGCCATCTTTGACAAATGGATTTTCAATGACAACAAATTCTCCTATAAGAGTATTGAGTAGAATAGTTTGATTATTATTGGTAAATGCAGCAGCAAACTTGTTATCAGCAGAGAGTTCTAGATCAATCATTAATCCTTCAACCCCTGGATAAACTTGTCTTGCCAGGTCACTTGTCACAACATCAAAGGTGATAAACTTATTAGAAACTGAAACTATATACCTGTTATCTGATGTCAGTTTCATTGCAAATATGGCAAACTGGTGTCCTTCCATTGCATACTTTAAAGGTCCCCCGGGAGTATGCATGCAGTGGAAGGTTGGGACAAGTGCATTGTGCTTAGATCCTTCTTCGTCACACTGACGAAGTAGACTTTGGATGTTCCTTGAACTAGATCTTTCTGGCAATAATCTTCCAAGAAGTTGGGATGCTAACATTTCAGGATAGTGTTTAAGAATTGCTCCACCTAATCTTATAGAGTCTGCCACCAGATTTATTTCTTTAACCGCTACTGGATCCCTGATATTTTGGACGGCATCTTCAAAATCTCCCAATATTTCATTCAGCGGTAGAGCGCTCATTTTAGTAAACAGCCATCTGTAGTTGAAGAGAACATGGTCATACAAATCCTTATACCTGTAGCACCTAACCAGCTGGAAGGGTAATTCACTGAACTTCCTCAGGTTGTATCTTGTAAGCTTTCCTTGCTTGTTGTAGAATGCCAATGGCTGAGCTGGAACCTGTCTATCAGCTGTTGAATCTTTGCTCTTTAATCTGAACATATGCTTCTGAATCTCAGTGTATCGGAATGGTTTATTGATACCACCTCCGTATGTACCAAGGAAATAGTCAGCCATGTAGGAGTGGAAATACAAATAATCTTCATCTGTTGTAAAGTATCTTTCTTTAGCCGCCATTTTAAACTGTTTATGGTACCAGTTTATGACACATACTCCATCTGCTTCACTGTCTGCTAAATATCCAGGAAGATCACTTCTAACTCTTGTCCATAGCAGTGGTGGAATCCTTCTAGTAGGGGGTAAGTGGTATTGGTAGATATCATCAAGAACTTTGTCGTCCAAAGAAATGAAATCTTCAATTTCTGGTTCAGAAACCCCATTTTTGGAAGCAGTGATGTAAGAAAGAGCATGTGATACCAACATCCAACCATGTTTATTCTCAACTCGCTCAAATAGTTGGAAAACACTGTCCATTACTGTGTTCCTTAGAACAGTTTTTTCAGGTTCAAAGTAACTCTTCCATCTGCAAACCTCTTGAAACACCAGTTTACAAAATATTGGCAATGTGCAAAAATCAAATGCATTAGCTACAACTCTCCATTGATAATTGGTTAAATCCCGGCCAGCTGTTTTCATCCACAATTTCATGATTGTCCAGGCTAGATCCTTACCAAGTGCTGTAACCTCAAGAAAGTGGCTTTCATCCTCAATTAACTCTTTCAGACTATTCAGATTTTCAAAGGTCTCAGGTTTCCTTTCTTCAACCGTTATGGAAACTATAAATTTGCAGTAGGGGGGTAATTTGATTGGTAGCCAGGACAGCCTATTGGAATCTTGGGCACCTGTCAACTCATCTATAGAGTCAAAGAATATTAGCAGAGGTCTTTCCTTGGTTGCAAGACAGAGAAGTTCTTTGAGGAAAGCGGTGACAGGATTTGTGTCATCTGGAATATCCTGGAAGGGTAGCAGAAATGTATATGATAATTGTTGACATATAGATTTCAACAATGGACCTAAAGATGTAGAATTGGGAGTAGTCCCGCAAAATCTGATTAGGAGCAATGGCTTAGCTGGAACTAACCATTCATTAATAGCCTTGTATGCTGTCATGCTCAATAAAGATGATTTTCCAGAACCACCAGCACCAAACATAACAAAGGGCTTGGTTGAGGGACCTGTTACATAATCTTTCATTTTAGCAAGGTCTTCCGTTCTGCCAAAAAAGACATCACAGTTGTTTTTGCAACCATGTAGGTGTTGTAAAAGCTCTGTCACAATCTTCCCCTGCTCACTATTATCCTCTTTCTTCATAGCCCGGTCAACAAGCTTGAGTACATTCTTGTAGAAGTGATTGATAAAGGAGTTCAGGTATTCATTGTGGGTTTCCGGAGCTAATCCTTCACGTCCTATCCACTCTATTTCATACCTGGAATTTATTATAAAAGCAAGTTGTTTCATTATTCAGGCTCTACTATTCAAACAGATATTTTAAATCAATTAGAACTAATTTACTAAAATTATATAGTTTATAATAATAAATAATATTTAAACTTTTTTCGCCATTGTTCTTGAATAATTTAAAATTTTTTTTTCCAAAATCTATCCTTCAAAAGTTAAAGATCAATTTTGCGCTCATACTTGGCAAATTTGCTCCATAAAAACGTTTGTTTGGCATCAAATGCATCCTAAAACATTTTCTATAATACTACACTCTCAGCTCAACTACCTTGTCTAGCTGGTCACTCCCTTTAAACATATTTTACTAGTGTTACCTCTGATATATTCCCTTGTTATCAATCATCTTTTGTCTGGCTCTATTATCTCTGTAATCTGTGAGTAGTGTCTGAGCCTCCTTATCAATATGTCTAAAATGGAATATTATCTCTGTAATCTATGAGTAGTGTCTGAGCCTCCTTATCAATATGTCTAAATTGAATATTATCTCTGTAATCTGTGAGTAGTGTCTGAGCCTCCTTATCAATATGTCTAAAATGGAATATTATCTCTGTAATCTGTGAGTAGTGTCTGAGCCTCCTTATCAATATGTCTAAAGTGGAATATTATCTCTGTAATCTGTGAGTAGGGTCTGAGCCTCCTTGTCAATATGTCTAAAATGGAATATTATCTCTGTAATCTATGAGTAGGGTCTGAGCCTCCTTATCAATATGTCTAAATTGGAATATTATCTCTGTAATCTGGGATTAAGGTCTGAGCCTCCTTATCAATATGTCTAAAATGGAATATTATCTCTGTAATTTATGAGTAAGGTCTGAGTCTCCTTATCAATATGTCTAAATTGGAATATTATCTCTG
This sequence comes from Eurytemora carolleeae, assembly GCF_000591075.1. NCBI lineage: Eukaryota > Metazoa > Arthropoda > Copepoda > Calanoida > Temoridae > Eurytemora > Eurytemora carolleeae. The sequence continues at coordinate 134,151 of NW_019396128.1, read as the reverse complement.
TAATCTGTGAGTAGGGTCTGAGAGCTTCCTTATCAATATGTCTAAAGTGGAATATTATCTCTGTAATCTGTGAGTAGGGTCTGAGCCTCCTTATCAATATGTCTAAATTGGAATATTATCTCTGTAGTCTATGAGTAGGTATCAATATGTCTAAAATGGAATATTATCTCTGTGAGTAGGGTATGAGCTTCCTCATCAATATGTCTAAAATTGAATATCATCTCTGTGAGTAGCGTCTTTACAACCTTTGAATAAATTGGGAAAATAAGTTTTTTGCCTTTCATAATTTGGGTTAAACCATGGTACAGGGCTAAACCATGGTACAGGGATAAACCATGGTACAGGGTTAAACCATGGTACAGGGCTAAACCATGGTACAAGGACAAACCATGGTACAGGGATAAACCATGGTACAGGGATAAACCATGGTACAGGGTTAAACCATGGTACAGGGATAAACCATGGTACAGGGATAAACCATGGTACAGGGATAAACCATGGTACAGGGATAAACCATGGTACAGGGATAAACCATGGTACAGGGATAAACCATGGTACAGGGTTAAACCATGGTGGTACAGGGATAAACCATGGTACAGGGTTAAACCATGGTACAGGGTTAAACCATGGTACAGGGATAAACCATGGTTCAGGGATACCCACACAGAATGAAACTCTAAAGACGGGAACCCTTTAAACCTCTATTTAAGTATTAATAAAGAACTAAATGTCGTTTTTATCTTAAAGCATGATAAATTCTGACAATTTTCCTCATTGTTTATGTAGTTTAAACTCGCCTTTTTATAGGGAACTACAGTAAAATCTAATCTTTTTTTGGTAAAAAAAAGGACATTTCATTGATCCTTGATCAGACAAAGATTGAAAGGGTCCCGTTGTGAATAGGAAAAAACTGCACATATATACATCTGTAAATTGCATGAGATCAAAATATAAATTCGTTTACGTTTCTGATTTCATACTAACTGAAGTGACCGGCGTCGCCAATGGAAACAAAATAAAAAAAAATTTGAAAAGAAAATAATTATTGAAGAAAAAAAAATATATCACCCCCGGCCACCCATGAGTGTCCACAAAAAATTCAGCCCAATCGGTTCAGCCCTTTGGCCGGCTAAACGCAACAAATATATATATACGAATGTCTTCTTTTATTATATAGATTTTGAAATAAATGAAATTAGAAGAAGATTTACTAATATTTTTAGATATGTCCTTCACGATTACTTTTTAATTTAACTTTTTTGCAAATTTAATAATATTAAATTATTTCAAACATTCACCTGTCTTGAATATCTATAAAAGCTGAAGCTCGTTTTAGATTCTGGATATTTATGTTTTGAAGGATTCTTGTATAGATGATCACATGATCCTTTACCTAGATATTCAAGGATTAAAGATGATCACATGATCCTTTACCTAGATATTCAAGGATTAAAGATGATCACATGATCCTTTACCCAGATATTCAAGGATTAAAGATGATCATTGATCATATGATCCTCCACTTAATAGATACTCGAGGACTAAAAATTGTCACAATTTTTTTTTAATTATAAATATTTACAATTTACTAAATAAATTCCATATTTCATTTTTTGGAGAGTATGTTTTTTTGTCGTTGTTTGAAACCTTGACGTTTAAATGGTATAAATTTAACTTTGCTGAGCTGTTGGGTTTCCACGGGATCTCGCCAGAAAACAGAAAAGTTTTATTAAACTTTAAATTTATAAACTTTCATATTTCTGTTCTCCCAGCTGACCATAATCTAATTTCCTAATTCATACCTTCACTTCCATCATTCTATTTTTCATTGTATTCTGACATTTTGCAATAAAATAGATCCAGGATACACAATTCAGGGGGAGGGGGAGATAAAATTGCGAATTTTTCACTTTTTATTGACCCATTTCCAGAAAAATGTTAGTAACGTAACATATTGGGGAAATTAATCATTTTTCTTGTCACATTTTAATCGACATTATGGCATAGGGTGAATACATCATTTTTTGTCACTGTTATCCTGTTATTGAAAGAATTAACTTCAGCACATTCATTGATGACCTTCCCTTACTGTCCTTAATGTCCTGTTATTTACATTTTTGACGTAAAGACATCCGTTGATCAATGAATTCCATTTTTGTTATTGACATCCTGTTATTAGACATGAACCCACTCTCTCTCACTGACATCCTGGTCCTTATATATATAAATTCCAGACAACCATAGATGACCTCCCTCTCTATCACCACCACCCTGTTATTTACAGACAACTGTTAATTGACGTCGACCTGTCATTTACATGTTAACTATACAAACTGTTGATCAAAAGTTGGATCTTGTGTAACACAACATTCGCCTGCAGCGAATATATTTCTATCAGATTCTTCTAATTCGATACTTAATGAAAACTAGCTTGATCTGGGGTACAACATGGCAGATCATGCTCCTGTCTACCTCGGCCTAGAGTACTGTTAGATTCCTCTTCTCCAGTTTAGATTCGTGTCTAGCTCTTCCCAATCCCAATTGCAGCTAAACTTGATAAGGGTTCAATACCCTTTGGCGCATGGCTTGTCGGATTGTAAGGCTAGAAACCTATCAAGGGTTCAATACCCTTTAGCGCTTGGCTTGGGTTGTTAGGCTCACTTGGGAGCATTAAACTGTACTATAAATATTTACTATTGTGAATCCTCACTAGTTCACATTACATTTGAACCTAGCTTAAAACATCCATTTATTAACTCCCTCTTTATGATCTGTTCCTAACACATTTCTTGTTCAGACAACCGTTGATGACCTTCAAGACCACTGACTTGTTACTTACATTGTCGACATTAAGACATCCGTTAATGACTTCCCTCTCTGTTACTGCCATCCTATAGTTGTGCATCTCCTCCAGGGTAAATTCCTCATTTGCATACAACGCCTTAAAATTAAATGTTTGCACAATATTTTATTTAAATACTAGCTTATAGGAACCAAGGTTACTAAAAGTTACTCCCGCCGTTTACCCGCACTGAAACGGTTTTACCGGTAAACTAAATTTTCGCTGTTAAAATCAACACACTCAATTTTGAATCTCAAAACCAAGCTAATAACATTCCCGGGTGAGTATCCCGAATTCCCCAATCAAAATTTGAGGCAAATCGGTCCAGGGCTTCCTGAGCTATGATCGGACAAACAAACAAACAGAGATTACAACTTTATATGTATAGATTCTTTGATTTAAAAAAAGAAGTAAACACTTCTGTAGATCTGGTTTAAGTCTAAAATTGAAACCCTGTCAAGCTTTTCATGAAGATACTTTATTTTCTAAGATTTATTTTATTTCTAACCAGATATATTTCTTAAGAGAATGCTCATCATTTATATATTTAAAAAAAGATGCTTTGTTTACCATTGTATACTATTTAACGGTTGAAAATGATTAATTTTTTATTATTAAGAGTGGGATAAAATTCGAAATGAACACCCTGAAAATTTCATTCATGGTTTCCATTTCAGGGTTAAACTAACTTTAAAGAAGAGTAAAAAATTTAATGTTTAAATGCAATGCCATAAATTATATATATTTTAAATTAAAGTTTTGTCAGGTATTACATTATAATTACCTGGGAAGCTTTTCTAAGCATAAGCTGTAGCTTTGATAAGGTTCCCCACCTAGAGTAGATTCTGTCATACATCAAGGTTGCAAAACTATAGATTTTTGTTCATTTTGTTTTATTTCTATTTTACACTAAATGAAGTGATTACCCGCCACAAAATCTATTTTTCTAATCTATAATCTTTACAACCTATGCCGTATACCTTTAATAATTTAAATTATGATCACTGCGAGCACAATATAGTCAAAGTTTAAAATGTCAAAGGTTTACACCATACATCAAGGTAGCAAAACTATAGATATAAGAAAATAATAGTTTTTGACTTGTAATCAGTAAAAACACGTTTTAAGAAATAACTTAGCTTCCTGCGATGGTAATATGTGAAACTGAATTGTCTTTACAGATGACCCAGAGTGCACAATGTTAAATTTGATATTAAACATTATTAAACACTCTACTAGACAGAATTCTCGATTACTTGTGACAATTTTTAAATCTTCAATAACTTTCTTAATTACATAATGTTACAGTGTACATGACAAAAACTGTAAAGAAAAGATTTCCAAATCTCAACTTTATTGTGTTTTTTATTATTCTTTCTTGCAATTGGAAAAGTGTAGTTTACAGTCGGAGCCAATCTTCAGAGTATTTGCAAAGAAACTGATTTAGTTAAATTAAAAATGTCGTCTTACCATATCCCAGAGTCACGTGCCTGGAGTTTTGGCATCCGTTTGTTAAGAAAATGCGGGAGATGAGTAGTGATCGGAAGCAAGATGGATTCCGGCGGAACCTAGAGATAAGTTTAATCAATCAAAACCAGATACTTGAAGAGAGTATAAATAATATACCTTTCATTTACACACCGACCAGAAATGTGCTTTGTATATATTACATATCATCAAAAGGGAGGGGGAAGGGAAATTTTTAAGCCCTAGGCCCCTTTTTAATTTTATATTTTAGGATGTTAGAGAGAAGTTTCATTTATGACACTTTTCTCAATCAAAATATTTTCTGCATCGTGGCTAACACACAACTTTAACTGTTGATGTTTTTATTGTGTAAGTTTAGTCAGTCAGGTTTAAAAACTTACCTTATTAGTATCTTTTCTATACCATTTCTTCAGCAGTGTAACATCATTACCCATAGTTTCCAGCACAGCGGTCAACTTTGTCAGTTCGTTCGTTGGAATCTCCGAGGGTATAGGTCGGTAGCCGTACTTCTGACCTCCGAAATATATGAAGTTTGGGCCCATGCTGTACTTCTGGCATCCGCTCAACTCGTTCATGCAGAGAGCGGTGGTCATATGCTCGTTCGTCATCTCGTCCCTGACCCCCCATCTCATGTCAACAACCTGGAACTCCAGTCCGTGCCTCTCCTTGCAGTAGTCCTTAATTTTGGGGTAGACCCACTCCATCAGTGTGTTTCGCTCCATCAGCATATCCGTAAAGGTTGAACTAGTAAATATCCTGACAACCTGAAATATATCCAGGTTGAACTATATTGAATATCCTGAAATATATCCTGACCACCTGAAATATATCTAGGTTGAAATATATCCGGATTGAACCATAGTGAATATCCTGAAATATATCCAGGTTGAACTATAGTGAATATCCTGAAATATATCCGGGTTGAACTATAGTGAATATCCTGAAATATATCCTGGTTGAACTATAGTGAATATCCTGAAATATATCCGGGTTGAACTATAGTGAATATCCTGAAATATATACTGGTTAAACTATAGTGAATATCCTGAAATATATCCGGATTGAACTATAGTGAATATCCTGAAATATATCCAGGTGGAACTATAGTGAATATCCTGAAATATATCCGGGATGAATTATAGTGAATATCCTGAAATATATCCAGGTTGAACTATAGTGAATATCCTGAAATATTTCCAGATTGAACTATTTAATATCCTGAAATATATCCAGGTTGAACTATTTAATATCCTGAAATATATCCAGGTTGAACTATAGTGAATATCCTGAAATATATCCAGGTTGAACTATAGTGAATATCCTGAAACATATCCGGGTTAAATTATAGTGAATATCCTGAAATATATCCAGATTGAACTATTTAATATCCTGAAATATATGCAGTTTGGACTATAGTGAATATCTTGAAATATATCGAGGTTGAACTATAGTGAATATCCTGAAATATATCCAGGTTGAACTGTAGTGAATATCCTGAAATATATCCAGGTTGAACTATAGTTAATATCCTGATATATATCCAGGTTGAACTATAGTGAATATCCTGAAATATATCAGGATTGAACTATAGTGAATATCCTGATATATATCCAGAGCTGAAAACTTTAGAATGGGATATCTTAAATTCCAATTGTTCCAATTCTCTGGAGTTTAAATTCATGTGGAGAACAAGCAATATTTAAACTGGATATTAAGAAAAAGAGCGGTTTAAGCCTTAATCCTGATATCCACCATTCTAAAGTTTTCAGCTCAGGTTGAACTATAGTGAATATCCTGAAATATATCCAGAATGAACTATATTGAATATCCTGAAATATATCCAGGTTGAACTATAGTAAATATCCTGAAATATATCCAGGTTGAACTATAGTAAATATTCTGAAATATATCCAGGTTGAGTTTTTTTAACCCAATGTCGTAGATCTTTGATTTTTTAAACTATGCCATTAGATAATATAGGTTTGAAATATAAAAGCTTTACACCATCAGATTGCAAAGATAAAGGGCTTAGAACATTTTAGTTCGTGGCAAAAATAAATTCCTTTCATCTAAAATATATGTGCTATACTTAAAAAATAAGAAAACCATTGTGAGCGGCAATAAGTAATATTTTATTTTTGGTATTATTGATATCAATTGGATTGATGGCCTAGCAAGGAGGATTAAATGACTAAATTTAATTCCAATCGTAGTATCACACAATTAATATAAACTAATGCAATTGAACCTGTCATTTCCTTTTCAATATTTACATCATTTATAGAACTTTTATATATGAATCTAAAGCACTTTTATAGAACTTTTTACATATTTAAAGCTCTTTTATATTGGCAAATTATCAGTTTTTAAATATCGTTTGAAATAATAACTCTATTGGCCATATGTTTTCTATTTGGGTCATTTATGTTAATTTTTCTGCCCAGTAGCATTTTAATATATATATATACAGGACCTGGTTTTATTATAAAAACTTAATTTAATTCCAGAGAAAAACAACTTAAGAAGATAGAAAAACAACATTTTGAAACATGATTTATTAATAAAAATAGATAGAAAATTGCAGAAACAAAGAATTCCATTCATTTAAAAGCAAACTTTTTATTAGTAAAATATTTGGGTGACGTATTTTTTAACAAGGGTTCTGTCCGATTGACAATGATACCCCTTAAACCTTAGTTTGAGCGAAAATGTTAGAAATATTCTTGTTTTTCAAGAAATGGATAATTCTAAATCGTGGATTTTCTATAAAAATTACTTGTGGATTTTATACAGTAGAGACCTAACATAAATTTTTAGATTTTAACACTTTTACTCCGCAACATATGCTTTTATATCAAAATGTTCAATGTTCATAAGAGCCCAGAAGTATATCTGAACATAATTTTATTGTTCATAAGAACCCAGCAGTATATCTGAACATTATGTCCATTGTTACTATGCACCCAAAAGTATATCTGAACATAATATTATTGTTCAAAAAAACCCAGATGTATATCTGAACATAGCGTTTATAGTTCATCAGAACCTAGTAGCATATCTGAACATAGCGTATTGTTCATAAGAGCCCAGAAGTATATCTGAACATTATGTTCATTGTTCATAAGAACCCGGAGGTATATCTGAACATAGATTTTATTGTTCATAATTACATGATTACAAGACGAAAAAGATTTAATTAATAGTGACCCGCCAGTTAATGGATTAATATTCTTCTTTTCTCTAGTATAATGATTATTTTCTTTTGTGGTGTATCAATATTTGAAAACAAGATAGAAAGATAGATATTTAATGGGTACCATTGTGAATGAAACAAGGACTCGCAGTTTCTTCTGATATTTATAAATTCTTACTTTAGAGCTGAGAGGAGGCAGATCATCTAAAGATCCAGCAAATATCTTGTCTACAATATTCTCATCTCTTGGAGCCATTTTTTTCAATGTTTGTTCATCTGAAAATACATTCATAGATGACCCACCACAAACTCTGATTTTCTAATTCTTGTATCTTTTCAACCTGGTTGAGTAGTTCCAGCTCCAGGTATAGAATTAATCAAGGATATGAGTAAGAGTTCCAGCTCCAGGTATAGAATTAATCAAGGATATGAGTAAGAGTTCTAGCTCCAGGTATAGAATTAAACAAAGATATGTTGAAGAGTTCCAGCTCCAGGTATAAAATTAAACAAGGATATGTTGAAGAGTTCCAGCTCCAGGTATAGAATTAATCAAGGATATGAGTAAGAGTTCTAGCTCCAGGTATAGAATTAATCAAGGATATTGAGTAAGAGTTTCAGCTTCAGGTATAGAATTAATCAAGGATATGTTGAAGAGTTCAATTTCCAGGTATAGAATTAGACAAGGATATGAGTAAGAGTTCCAGCTTTAGGTATAGAATTAAACAAGGATATGTTGAAGAGTTCCAGTTCCAGGTATAGAATTAGACAAGGATATGAGTAAGAGTTCTAGCTCCAGGTAAAGAATTAATCAAGGATATGAGTAAGAGTTCCAGCTCAAGGTATAGAATTAGACAAGGATATGAGTAAGAGTTCCAGCTCCAGGTAAAGAATAAAACAAGGATATGAGTAAGAGTTCCAGCTCCAGGTAAAGAATAAAACAAGGATATGAGTAAGAGTTCCAGCTCCAGGTATAGAATTAAACAAAGATATGAGTAAGAGTTCCAGCTCCAGGTATAGAATGAGACAAGGATATGAATAAGAATAATGAAGGAGTGTGAGAAACCTCCATCCTATAATCATGATACAATCAATTATTCCTCTCCAGAATATCTATTTATCAACAATACGAACAGAAAATAGAAGGTTTTTGGATGCTAAAAAATATTTCTCTTTAAAAAAGGAAAATTGAAAATGAACTATTTTTTAAAAAGCACTCTGAACATACTAAATTGAGATAAATTTTAAATTTCTCAACTGTAATTCTTAAAATAAAGAACAAAAACATTAATTCTGCAGTTTCTGGTTCTCACATTATTATTATTTTATTTTTTATCTAAAAAATTGTTAATTTTCAATATTATGAAATACAAATTCAAAATCATTATTTTAATCCATATTCGAAACATTTCATTTTTAAACCCTTTTAACATCCTTATCTAACCCCTATAAATTAATTTCCTAACCAATGCTTTTATCTACAGTGGTCTGCAAATATATCAATACAGTATCGGTTACTGTAATAGTGATATATTACATTAATTACATTAATAATTAATTGGTATACAAACCGACCAATGTAGCATTTCATTGGTCAGCCTCTGTATCATATCATTTCAGTATACGAAGGAATTGAGTATTTGCCACAAACTCAGATTTTATGCATACCAATGTCGTAAACATTAGATATTTCAAATTATGAATTCTGTTAGATATAATAATCCAAGTTAGAAATAGCAAAGGTTTACAACAAAAGGGTGCAAAGATATAGGGATTAGAAAATCTGAATTTGTGGTAAAGACTCAGTTCCTTTGTAGAGATATACTACAGTCAATAAAACGGGTTAAAACCCTTTGCTAATGGTCAAGTCTAGTAGAAACATCAAGAATGATATGGTTGGACAAGTCTATATTCAGTTAGAATTAGTATTTTATTTTGTCTAAAATTATATATTTTAAAAATGCAATATAAATATATATATATTCCTTTGTTAGATTACTTTAAAACAACAATTATCTATATAATAAAGCAAGACATGATATATGATTTTTTGTGTGGACACTAATGGGTGGCGGGGGATGCTATAGGGAAANCCCCCGTCAACGCCCCTTTCATCTTTTCAATAAAGACTTAGAACTTATGAAACATCTAAAAAGGGGAAGAGATAAGGTACCGTACACGGGCAGCCATAGTACATTTGAATTTCCGAGCCGGGTCAAACTTCCCGGTCACAGATTGTACTGTTTCGCCCGGACATTGGGTAAATGAAGAAGACACTCAATAGGACTAGCTGGTGCAACAAGGTTGACATGGTCAGACTTTAGGTTGAATTTACTTTTACTAAAGGGTTAGGGGTGCGTGAGTCTACACAATATGATTACTTTAACCCTGTTTATTTCTATTTGAAATGTCTGTAATGGTTGAAGACTCTGTAGCTCTAAAGAAACTATGTTCTCCAGACCCTAAAATAAAGATGAAAACTGATGTCTTTTTGTAATAGTATGTAAATTACTCGCCAAAAAATCTAATTTCAAATCTTCCTAACATGATGTCGTACTTTTGATATGTCAAAATATGAATTCTGCAAGCTCAAAAAGTCAAAGTTTGAAATACCACATGGTTTACAACATTAGGTTTAAATTAGACGTTTATATTTATATTTTCATTAGATAACATAAATGTAGATATATGAGCGTAGAGCTTTCTTAAATAGATAAAGTTAGTGACTCGAGTAATCAGTTCCCTTTATTTAGATTAACAAGATAAAAACCAAAAAAATCAAGCTCTAAAGCAAAAATTTAACAGGATTTTTTCCAAAAATTCTTTTTACCTTTACGCAAGAAACAAGAAAATGGCGCTTTTAAAATGCATATGTCCAGGCTGCAAAAAAGTATAAGAAAGTTGTTGAAGTAAAACAAAAAATCCCCAGTTTTTGCGACACTTCAAAGTCAACGCAGGTCTTAAAATCTGATGAATAACATTTATAGTTGTCAAGGAAGATATCTTGGAGTAAAACATGGCAAGAATTAAATGCCTTTAATAAGTCCAACATTGTTCTTTTGGATTCACAAATCATATCATACGACAAAAGGTATTGCAGCTCTCATCATGGTTAATTTTTTATATTTTTGGACATTTTCAACAAAATCTTCATAACATTTATTGAAAATTATTTAGAAAATGTTTGAGCCGACTCTGTTCATAAAGATAACAAACAAATTTAGCAAGCCCTGAAGGGAAACAATATACATGTCGACCAGATATATCTTGTCCAAAACTCAAAAATCGTTTTATCTTTTATATCAGAGGTGTAGTCAGGGGGTGGGGGTAAGTGGCTTAGCCACCACCCCCTACCGGAACCGAGAAAACAATGGATTTCAGGGGGTTTTCAGGCCCCAAGATAAGATGGCAGGCTTATAACTGGCAGTAACTTTCATTCTTTTTGATGTTTATTGATTTCGAAGATTTTAAAGATTTTAAAAATGTCCATTAATATAAAAAAAATCCAAACATGATGAGAGCCGGACTACCTCCAGGAGAGTTTTTGGGACACCCTGTAGGTGTATTTTAACAAGTAATATCTACCATTGCTTGATATTGTTACAATCTACAGATTTTGTTCTATACTTAATTACCCTTCATTTATAGAGTGGGATGTCTGCTTCACAATTGTACCCTTTAAACCTAGCTTTGGCTTATCAAAGATATTCTTGTTTTTCTAGCTAAAATTTGATTCTTTCGGATTGTGGTTTCTCTGTAAAAGTAATTTGAAGGATTTCAAAAAAGAAAAAGAGAACATCTTCGTCATTGTTTCTCAGTCAGATTAATGTTTCGAGGGTACTGTTGTAAATCGGGCATGTCCCCTTTTTTAAAGGGAGGGTTATTTAAAGTTACACCTATAGTCCCTTTAATATATGTATTCTTCAATTCTTCAAAATGCCAGGCTAGATTTTTCATCAGAATTCTTGATTAAAAACTTGGCAGATTTTCTAAACTAAGTTTGAAATTAAAATGAAGAAAATTCCCAAATTAGATTTATTAATTCCAACTACCATATATATAAATATATATATTACTAGAAATTCAAGGCGCTTCGCGCCCTTCTTTCTAGCCTTAGAGGGCGCTTCGCGCCCATCTCCTAAATTAATTGTGAACATGTTCTCTTTGTGTACATCGTAAAACAAAACAAAAATAATTCGCGGATTTTCAAAATTTTAAAAAATTTAATGACGATCGAATTTTGATGGAGACAAATATTTAAAATTTCAATCATTCATAAACCTTCCCTGGGGTCCCTAGATGTCCCACAAAAAATTTGGGCCCGATCGGTTCAGCCGTTTTGACGTTTATTGGATACAAACAGACAAACAGACAGACAAACAGACAAGCCAAATTTATATATAGATATACTAGCTTGGAACCCAGCTTTGTCTGGACTATATTTCCTATAAAAGTCAGTCCACTCAACTTACAATTACAAAAATAAACTAAGAACATTCCCGTGGTTTTCCCGAGTTTCCCAGTTTAAATTTGAGGCGAATCGGTCAAGGGGTTCATGACTTATGATCGGACACACAGAGACTACGACTTTGTGATCTCCTAGCTCCCCTAGTACAAGTTTATCCAGAAACACATCTGTTAAAATTCAAAACATTTTGGTACTTCTCAATAGCTCTCCATGGTTGAAAACATTTAAAATTCCAATTTAACGTAAATTTTACTTTAGTTTAATGTGATTAATATCTCTTAAAGATTATAATATAATGAATAAAGTACCTTACCACACTATAATGTACATCTATTAACCACTATCGACATCTATACCAGAAATAATTTTACTGTGCCAAATTGCCCATAATTGTGGAAAAATTACAGACATTAATAACAGAGATTCACAAAAATATTTTATTAAATTATTTCTACTTCTTAATAACCTTCTAAACAAGAAGAAAATTTAAAAATAAATTTTTGTAAATCTGTAGTTTTTAGTGAACTTTCATTTTAATGAGATGGCTGTCTAATTCAAAACTTTATATCATCAACAATAATTTTAATATTTATGTTTTTTATTTTGAAAATTGATTATATTCAAAGTGTGGTTTCTTCATAAAAGGGACTTGCGGATTTTGCTACAGAAAAAAGGTGATCTTTATTATATTATCAGTATGTTCATCAATTTTCCATGAAATTTACCTTAAGAAAGATTTTTAACAAAGTTTACATAGATATATAAAATCCCCTGATATAATTGTATGCCCAGTGGAGTAATGTTACCGACTGAAAGTATTTGTATTTACACCCNTAGAACCATTAAATCCAGTCCATTGTTTGCAACCTTTTACTCTACTCTTTTATAGGTTTCATATAGGGTAAATACAGATTTTATGCAATAATATCATTATTCATATTAAATTTGATCATCTAAATTATGCTACATTTTGACTCTATCAGAAGTATACAGGGAACCAACAGTCGTCTCTAAAATCTCATCCTCTTTGGGTGACGTGAAAACGATAAGCTGTATCGTTTTTGAAAACATCTTCTATCAAAGTGAAAGTTTTCCATCAATATCTTTTAATGTAAAGTAATCTCTGTTTGTTGGTTTTTTACACTATAGTTTCAGTAGAAGTAAATATTTCCATTTAGCGTATAGCACCGATATAAGGATTTATCTATAATTGGATAATGAGATAGATAGAAAGATAGATGTTACACCGCTATGCAATTTCTATTGGTTCAGAATAGACACCAAACACATGACTGAACCCTGATTGAATCAGGCGCTAATTGTCTCGGCATGTTGGCGTATAGCTCATAAACCCCTTGACCGATTTGCCTCAAATTTTGATTAGGAAATTTGGTAGAATTGCACGGGAATGTTCTTATCTATGGTTTAAAATTCTAAGTTGAACGGGTTGATTTTTATACAGAAAGTAAGCTCCAGGCAAAGCCGGGTTCCCAAGCTAGCTTAATAAAAGGAATTTCTAGATTATAGATTTTTATATTTAATGAAAATACTTAGTAAATCCTCACAAACCTTCATGTTCCAAAACAAAGCCCAATGTTAGCCATTGAGCATTAAAAAAATAAAATTCTTAATTTTTCTACAAATTAAAATTTATTAACTCTCTGTTAAAAAAGGTATGTCCGATTCACAGCTGTACTCTTTAATCCCTCTACCCCTGTACTCTTTAACCCCTCTACCCCTGTACTCTTTAACCCCTCTACCCCTGTACTCACTAACCCCTCTACCCCTGTACTCTTTAACCCCTTGCCTCTTTAAAGATGAATGAGACAACCCAAGAAATATATAGACCAGGAACTGCCATATCTCATGCGTTTAATCTGTGTACTGCAGTGGTAGGAGATCAAAACAAAGAATTCAGGGGCAAGGCATCATTTTTGAGGGAAAAAGGCCCATGGGGTGGAATAAAAATATATTGCTATTGTATTTTCCATATTGAGCAGAAAGCCAAAAATCATAAGTATTCGCTCTAACTTGATATATTATTATTAACTTGATTTTTGGACTTTAATATCACATCAGAGCTTTAGTCCTTTCCCTTCAACTTCTGTGGGAGTGGGGGCACTGGGTTTGTTTACATTCCTCCCACAGTGTACAGTACATAATATGCGTATATCGTAGTTGGGCGTTCCTGTATATAGTTCCTTTAGACAACCTTTCTTTTAATTTGAAAAATGATTATTATATACTGTGATTTCTCTATAAAAGGGACTTGCGGAGGATTTATGCTAACAGAGAAGAGGAAGTAAATTGTCATAATACAACATGTACGTTTTAATACAGAAAAAAATGCTTTATATTCCAAATTTTCTTCCTCTTCTAATGCCTACAGTTCCTTATCAGGTTATTTACTCTAGTAAAATTGAAGACTGAACTCTCATGGATACTTTTTAAAAATATAGATTGCCCAGAACTAAATATAAAATATATTTATAAATATAGATAATGCCCAGAACTAAATATAAAATATATTTATAAACAAAAGGCAGAGCGTACGTTCTAATTTAGTTTGATTTATTGTCTTCTCTTCCTCCCGGAGAATAGTAAGCAAACATTTAAATATGTTAATACTTTTTCACAAGAACATTTTTAAATCATTGTTAAATACCTTTATCCGCGAGTTTAGCAAGCGAGTGTTTATAAAGGGGATGGTGGAGTTGGCACATTTGTTGTAGGGGGGGGGGGGCCTGCTTTCATTTTTGGTTCAAATCTTCCAATCCACTGGATTTGTTGCTGCTACTGTATTCCTGGAATTCCTAGCTTTCGTTTGATATGCATAAAGCCATAGTTAAGTGTAAACAATAACTTCATGTATACAATAACTTCATGTATACAATAACTTCGTGTA